>NW_028125578.1:0-255220 GCF_965194825.1 Balaenoptera physalus | reverse complement strand
GTTCCACCATCAAGCCTCACTCATGTTCCCAAGCCTGAGGGTTCCACTATCAAACCTCAATCATGTTGCCAGGCCACAGGATTCAACCATGAAACCTCAGTCATGTTCCCAGTAAACAGGGCTCCAGAATCAAACCAATGTCATGTTCCCATGCCACGGGGTTCCAGTATCAGGCCTCAGTCATGGTCCCCGTGCACAGGGTTCCAAATCAAACCTCAGTCATGTTGCCAGTCCACAGGTTTCTGCCATCAAACCTCAGTCATGTTCCCAGTAAACAGGGCTCCAGAATCAAGCCTCAGTCATTTTGCCAGGCCAGAGTGTTCCACCATCGAACCTCAGTCATGATCCCAGGCCACATGTTTCCACAATGAAACCTCAGTCATTTTCCCAGGCCAAAGGTTTCCAGAATCAAACCTCAGTCATATTCCCAGGACACATGGTTCCAGAATCAACCTGAGTCATGTTCGAAGGCCACAGGTTTCAACAATCAAACCTCAGTCATGTTCCCAGGACACAGGTGTCCAGAATCAAACCTCAGTCATGTTCCCAGAGAACAGGCTTCCAGAAACAAACCTCAGTCATGTTCCCAAGCCACAGGGTTGCAGAATCAAACCTCAGTCTTGTTCCCAGGACACAGGTGTCCAGAAACAAACCGCAGTCATGTTCCCAGGGAACAGGCTTCCAGAAACAAACCTCAGTCATGTTCCCAAGCCACAGGGTTGCAGAATCAAACCTCAGTCTTGTTCCCAGGACACAGGTGTCCAGAATCAAACCGCAGTCATGTTCCCAGGGAACAGGCTTCCAGAAACAAACCTCAGTCATGTTCCCAGGCCCAGGGTTCCAGAATCAAACTTCAGTCTTGTTCCCAGGACACAGGTTTCCAGAATCAACCAGATATCATGTTCCCTGGCCACAGTCTTCCAGAATCAATCCTCAGTCATGTTGCCAGGCCACAGGTTTCCACCATCAAACCTCAGACATGTTCCCAGGCCACAGGGTACCAGAGTCAAACCGTTCGCAGGTTCCCAGGCCACAGAGTTCCAGAATCCACCGATGTCATGCGGCCAGGCCACAGGGTTCCAGAATCAATCCTCAGTTATGTTCGCAGGCTACAGGGTTCCGGAATAAAACCTCAGTCATGTTCCCAGTCCACAGGGTTCCAGAATCAAGGCTCAGTCAGGTACCCGGGGCACAGTATTCCACAATCTAAACAGATGTCATGTTCCCAGGCCTCAGGTTTCCAGAATCCACCCATGCCATGTTCCTGGGCCACAGGGTTCCAAAGTGAATCCTCAGTTATGTTCCCAGGCTACACGGCTCAAGAATAAAACCTCAGTCATATTCCCAGTCCACAGGTTTCCAGAACCAAGGCTCAGTCAAGTTCCCAGGCCACAGTATTCCACAATCTAAACAGATTTCATGTTCCCAGGCCTCAGGGTTCCAGAATCCACCCATGTCATGTTAACAGGACACAGGGTTCCAGAATAAAACCTCAGTCATGTTCCCAGTCCACAGGGGTCCAGAACCAAGGCTCAGTCAGGTTCCCGGGGCACAGTATTCCACAATCTAAACAGATGTCATGTTCCCAGGCCACAGGGATCCAGAATCAAACCTCAGTCATGTTGCCAGGCCATAGGGTACCACCATCAAACCTCAGTCATATTCCCAGGCCTAAGGTTTCCAGAATCAAACCGATTTCATGTTTCCAGGCAACAGGGTACCAGAATCCAAACCGATGTCATGTTCCCAGGGCACAGGATTCCACACTCTAACATCAGTCATGTTCCCAGGCCAATGGTTTCCAGAATCAAACCTAAGTCATATTCCCAGGCCACATGGTTCCAGAATCAAACCTCAGTCGTGTTCCCAGGACACAGGGTTCCAGAATAAAACCTCAGTCATTTTCCCTGGACACAGGTTTCAGAAATCAAATCCCAGTCATGTTCCCAGGCCACAGGGTTGCAGAATCAATCCTCAGTTATGTTCCCAGGCTACAGGGTTCCAGAATAAAACGTCAGTCATGTTCCCAGTCCACAGGGTTCCAGAACCAAGGCTCAGTCACGTTCCCAGGGCACAGTATTCCACAATCTAAACAGATGTCATGTTCCCAGGCCTCAGGGTTCCAGAATCCACCCATGTCATGTTCCCAGGCCTCAGGGTTCCAGAATCCACCCATGTCATGTTCCCAGGCCACAGGGTTCCAGAATCAATCCTCAGTTATGTTCCCAGGCTACAAGGTTCCAGAATAAAACCTCAGTCATGTTCCTAGTCCACAGGGTTCCAGAATCCACCGTTGTCATGTGCCCAGGCCACAGGGTTCCAGAATCAATCCTCAGTTATGGTCCCAGGCTACAGGGTTCCAGAATAAAACCTCAGTCATGTTCCCAGTCCACAGGGTTCCAGAACCAAGGCTCAGTCAGGTTCCCGGGGCACAGTATTCCACAATCTAAACAGATGTCATGTTCCCAGGCCACAGGTTTCCAGAATCATGCCTCAGTCATGTTCCCAGGCCACAGGCATCCAGAATCAAACCTCAGTCATGTTGCCAGGCCATAGGGTACCACAATCAAACCTCAGTCATATTCCCAGACCTCAGGTTTACAGAATCAAACCGATTTCATGTTCCCAGGCAACAGGGTACCAGAATCCAAACCGATGTCATGTTCCCAGGCCACAGGATTCCACATTCTAACATCAGTCATGTTCCCAGGCCAATGGTTTCCAGAATCAAACCTCAGTCATATTCCCAGGCCACATGGTTACAGAATCAAACCTCAGTCGTGTTCCCAGGACACAGGGTTCCAGAATAAAACCTCAGTCATGTTCCCTGGACACAGGTTTCAGAAATCAAATCCCAGTCATGTTCCCAGGCCACAGGGTTCCACAATTAAACCTCAGTCATATTCCCAGGCCAGAGGGTTCCACAATCAAACCTCAGTCCTGTTGCCAGGCCACGGTTCCACCATCAAGCCTCAGTCATGTTCCCAGGTCAGAGTGTTCCACAATCTAACCTAAGTCATCTTGCCAAGCCACAGGGTTCCACCATCAAACCTCAGGCATATTGCCAGGACACAGTGTTCCACCATCAAGCCTCACTCATGTTCCCAAGCCTGAGGGTTCCACTATCAAACCTCAATCATGTTGCCAGGCCACAGGATTCAACCATGAAACCTCAGTCATGTTCCCAGTAAACAGGGCTCCAGAATCAAACCAATGTCATGTTCCCATGCCACGGGGTTCCAGTATCAGGCCTCAGTCATGGTCCCCGTGCACAGGGTTCCAAATCAAACCTCAGTCATGTTGCCAGTCCACAGGTTTCTGCCATCAAACCTCAGTCATGTTCCCAGTAAACAGGGCTCCAGAATCAAGCCTCAGTCATTTTGCCAGGCCAGAGTGTTCCACCATCGAACCTCAGTCATGATCCCAGGCCACATGTTTCCACAATGAAACCTCAGTCATTTTCCCAGGCCAAAGGTTTCCAGAATCAAACCTCAGTCATATTCCCAGGACACATGGTTCCAGAATCAACCTGAGTCATGTTCGAAGGCCACAGGTTTCAACAATCAAACCTCAGTCATGTTCCCAGGACACAGGTGTCCAGAATCAAACCTCAGTCATGTTCCCAGAGAACAGGCTTCCAGAAACAAACCTCAGTCATGTTCCCAAGCCACAGGGTTGCAGAATCAAACCTCAGTCTTGTTCCCAGGACACAGGTGTCCAGAAACAAACCGCAGTCATGTTCCCAGGGAACAGGCTTCCAGAAACAAACCTCAGTCATGTTCCCAAGCCACAGGGTTGCAGAATCAAACCTCAGTCTTGTTCCCAGGACACAGGTGTCCAGAATCAAACCGCGGTCATGTTCCCAGGGAACAGGCTTCCAGAAACAAACCTCAGTCATGTTCCCAGGCCCAGGGTTCCAGAATCAAACTTCAGTCTTGTTCCCAGGACACAGGTTTCCAGAATCAACCAGATATCATGTTCCCTGGCCACAGTCTTCCAGAATCAATCCTCAGTCATGTTGCCAGGCCACAGGTTTCCACCATCAAACCTCAGACATGTTCCCAGGCCACAGGGTACCAGAGTCAAACCGTTCGCAGGTTCCCAGGCCACAGAGTTCCAGAATCCACCGATGTCATGCGGCCAGGCCACAGGGTTCCAGAATCAATCCTCAGTTATGTTCGCAGGCTACAGGGTTCCGGAATAAAACCTCAGTCATGTTCCCAGTCCACAGGGTTCCAGAATCAAGGCTCAGTCAGGTACCCGGGGCACAGTATTCCACAATCTAAACAGATGTCATGTTCCCAGGCCTCAGGGTTCCAGAATCCACCCATGTCATGTTCCCAGGCCGCAGGGTTCCAGAATCAATCCTCACTTATGTTCCCAGGCTACAGGGTTCCAGAATAAAACCTCAGTCATATTCCCAGTACATTGGGTTCCAGAACCAAGGCTCAGTCAGGTTCCCGGGTCACAGTATTCCACAATCTAAACAGATGTCATGTTACCAGGCCTCAGGGTTCCAGAATCCACCCATGTTATGTTCCCAGGCCACAGGGTTCCAGAATCAATCCTCAGTTATGTTCCCAGGCTACAGGGTTCCAGAATAAAACCTCAGTCATGTTCCTAGTGCACAGTGTTACAGAACCAAGGCTCAGTCAGGTTCCCGGGCCAAAGTATTCCACAATCTAAACAGATGTCATGTTTCCAGGCCACAGGTCTTCAGAATCACGCCTCAGTCATTTTCCCAGGCCACAGAGATCCAGAATCAAACCTCAGTCATGTTGCCAGCCCTCAGATTTCCGGAATCAAACCGATTTCGTGTTCCCAGGCCACAGGGTTCCAGAGTCAAACCGTTCGCAGGTTCCCAGGCCACAGTGTTCCAGAATCCACCGATGTCATGTTCCCAGGCCACAGGCTTCCAGAATCAATCCTCAGTTATGTTCCCAGGCTACAGGGTTCCAGAATAAAACCTCAGTCATGTTCCCAGTCCACAGGGTTCCAGAACCAAGGCTCAGTCAGGTTCCCGGGCCACAGTATTCCACAATCTAAACAGATGTCATGTTCCAAGGCCTCAGGTTTCCAGAATCCACCCATGTCATGTTCCTGGGCCACAGGGTTCCAAAGTGAATCCTCAGTTATGTTCCCAGGCTACACGGCTCCAGAATAAAACCTCAGTCATATTCCCAGTCCACAGGTTTCCAGAACCAAGGCTCAGTCAAGTTCCCAGGCCACAGTATTCCACAATCTAAACAGATTTCATGTTCCCAGGCCTCAGGGTTCCAGAATCCACCCATGTCATGTTAACAGGACACAGGGTTCCAGAATAAAACCTCAGTCATGTTCCCAGTCCACAGGGGTCCAGAACCAAGGCTCAGTCAGGTTCCCGGGGCACAGTATTCCACAATCTAAACAGATGTCATGTTCCCAGGCCACAGGGATCCAGAATCAAACCTCAGTCATGTTGCCAGGCCATAGGGTACCACCATCAAACCTCAGTCATATTCCCAGGCCTAAGGTTTCCAGAATCAAACCGATTTCATGTTTCCAGGCAACAGGGTACCAGAATCCAAACCGATGTCATGTTCCCAGGGCACAGGATTCCACACTCTAACATCAGTCATGTTCCCAGGCCAATGGTTTCCAGAATCAAACCTAAGTCATATTCCCAGGCCACATGGTTCCAGAATCAAACCTCAGTCGGGTTCCCAGGACACAGGGTTCCAGAATAAAACCTCAGTCATTTTCCCTGGACACAGGTTTCAGAAATCAAATCCCAGTCATGTTCCCAGGCCACAGGGTTGCAGAATCAATCCTCAGTTATGTTCCCAGGCTACAGGGTTCCAGAATAAAACGTCAGTCATGTTCCCAGCCCACAGGGTTCCAGAACCAAGGCTCAGTCACGTTCCCAGGGCACAGTATTCCACAATCTAAACAGATGTCATGTTCCCAGGCCTCAGGGTTCCAGAATCCACCCATGTCATGTTCCCAGGCCACAGGGTTCCAGAATCAATCCTCAGTTATGTTCCCAGGCTACAAGGTTCCAGAATAAAACCTCAGTCATGTTCCTAGTCCACAGGGTTCCAGAATCCACCGTTGTCATGTGCCCAGGCCACAGGGTTCCAGAATCAATCCTCAGTTATGGTCCCAGGCTACAGGGTTCCAGAATAAAACCTCAGTCATGTTCCCAGTCCACAGGGTTCCAGAACCAAGGCTCAGTCAGGTTCCCGGGGCACAGTATTCCACAATCTAAACAGATGTCATGTTCCCAGGCCACAGGTTTCCAGAATCATGCCTCAGTCATGTTCCCAGGCCACAGGCATCCAGAATCAAACCTCAGTCATGTTGCCAGGCCATAGGGTACCACAATCAAACCTCAGTCATATTCCCAGACCTCAGGTTTACAGAATCAAACCGATTTCATGTTCCCAGGCAACAGGGTACCAGAATCCAAACCGATGGCATGTTCCCAGGCCACAGGATTCCACATTCTAACATCAGTCATGTTCCCAGGCCAATGGTTTCCAGAATCAAACCTCAGTCATATTCCCAGGCCACATGGTTACAGAATCAAACCTCAGTCGTGTTCCCAGGACACAGGGTTCCAGAATAAAACCTCAGTCATGTTCCCTGGACACAGGTTTCAGAAATCAAATCCCAGTCATGTTCCCAGGCCACAGGGTTCCACAATTAAACCTCAGTCATATTCCCAGGCCAGAGGGTTCCACAATCAAACCTCAGTCCTGTTGCCAGGCCACGGTTCCACCATCAAGCCTCAGTCATGTTCCCAGGTCAGAGTGTTCCACAATCTAACCTAAGTCATCTTGCCAAGCCACAGGGTTCCACCATCAAACCTCAGGCATATTGCCAGGCCACAGTGTTCCACCATCAAGCCTCACTCATGTTCCCAAGCCTGAGGGTTCCACTATCAAACCTCAATCATGTGGCCAGGCCACAGGATTCAACCATGAAACCTCAGTCATGTTCCCAGTAAACAGGGCTCCAGAATCAAACCAATGTCATGTTCCCATGCCACGGGGTTCCAGTATCAGGCCTCAGGCATGGTCCCCGTGCACACGGTTCCAAATCAAACCTCAGTCATGTTGCCAGTCCACAGGTTTCTGCCATCAAACCTCAGTCATGTTCCCAGTAAACAGGGCTCCAGAATCAAGCCTCAGTCATTTTGCCAGGCCAGAGTGTTCCACCATCGAACCTCAGTCATGATCCCAGGCCACATGTTTCCACAATGAAACCTCAGTCATTTTCCCAGGCCAAAGGTTTCCAGAATCAAACCTCAGTCATATTCCCAGGACACATGGTTCCAGAATCAACCTGAGTCATGTTCGAAGGCCACAGGTTTCAACAATCAAACCTCAGTCATGTTCCCAGGACACAGGTGTCCAGAATCAAACCTCAGTCATGTTCCCAGAGAACAGGCTTCCAGAAACAAACCTCAGTCATGTTCCCAAGCCACAGGGTTGCAGAATCAAACCTCAGTCTTGTTCCCAGGACACAGGTGTCCAGAAACAAACCGCAGTCATGTTCCCAGGGAACAGGCTTCCAGAAACAAACCTCAGTCATGTTCCCAAGCCACAGGGTTGCAGAATCAAACCTCAGTCTTGTTCCCAGGACACAGGTGTCCAGAATCAAACCGCAGTCATGTTCCCAGGGAACAGGCTTCCAGAAACAAACCTCAGTCATGTTCCCAGGCCCAGGGTTCCAGAATCAAACTTCAGTCTTGTTCCCAGGACACAGGTTTCCAGAATCAACCAGATATCATGTTCCCTGGCCACAGTCTTCCAGAATCAATCCTCAGTCATGTTGCCAGGCCACAGGTTTCCACCATCAAACCTCAGACATGTTCCCAGGCCACAGGGTACCAGAGTCAAACCGTTCGCAGGTTCCCAGGCCACAGAGTTCCAGAATCCACCGATGTCATGCGGCCAGGCCACAGGGTTCCAGAATCAATCCTCAGTTATGTTCGCAGGCTACAGGGTTCCGGAATAAAACCTCAGTCATGTTCCCAGTCCACAGGGTTCCAGAATCAAGGCTCAGTCAGGTACCCGGGGCACAGTATTCCACAATCTAAACAGATGTCATGTTCCCAGGCCTCAGGGTTCCAGAATCCACCCATGTCATGTTCCCAGGCCACAGGGTTCCAGAATCAATCCTCAGTTATGTTCCCAGGCTACAGGGTTTCAGAATAAAACCTCAGTCATATTCCCAGTACATAGGGTTCCAGAACCAAGGCTCAGTCAGGTTCCCGGGTCACAGTATTCCACAATCTAAACAGATGTCTTGTTCCAGGCCTCAGGGTTCCACAATCCACCCATGTTATGTTCCCAGGCCACAGGGTTCCAGAATCAATCCTCAGTTATGTTCCCAGGCTACAGGGTTCCAGAATAAAACCTCAGTCATGTTCCTAGTGCACAGTGTTCCAGAACCAAGGCTCAGTCAGGTTCCCGGGCCAAAGTATTCCACAATCTAAACAGATGTCATGTTTCCAGGCCACAGGTCTTCAGAATCACGCCTCAGTCATTTTCCCAGGCCACAGAGATCCAGAATCAAACCTCAGTCATGTTGCCAGGCCTCAGATTTCCGGAATCAAACCGATTTCGTGTTCCCAGGCCACAGGGTTCCAGAGTCAAACCGTTCGCAGGTTCCCAGGCCACAGTGTTCCAGAATCCACCGATGTCATGTTCCCAGGCCACAGGCTTCCAGAATCAATCCTCAGTTATGTTCCCAGGCTACAGGGTTCCAGAATAAAACCTCAGTCATGTTCCCAGTCCACAGGGTTTCAGAACCAAGGCTCAGTCAGGTTCCCGGGCCACAGTATTCCAAAATCTAAACAGATGTCATGTTCCAAGGCCTCAGGTTTCCAGAATCCACCCATGCCATGTTCCTGGGCCACAGGGTTCCAAAGTGAATCCTCAGTTATGTTCCCAGGCTACACGGCTCAAGAATAAAACCTCAGTCATATTCCCAGTCCACAGGTTTCCAGAACCAAAGCTCAGTCAAGTTCCCAGGCCACAGTATTCCACAATCTAAACAGATTTCATGTTCCCAGGCCTCAGGGTTCCAGAATCCACCCATGTCATGTTAACAGGACACAGGGTTCCAGAATAAAACCTCAGTCATGTTCCCAGTCCACAGGGGTCCAGAACCAAGGCTCAGTCAGGTTCCCGGGGCACAGTATTCCACAATCTAAACAGATGTCATGTTCCCAGGCCACAGGGATCCAGAATCAAACCTCAGTCATGTTGCCAGGCCATAGGGTACCACCATCAAACCTCAGTCATATTCCCAGGCCTAAGGTTTCCAGAATCAAACCGATTTCATGTTTCCAGGCAACAGGGTACCAGAATCCAAACCGATGTCATGTTCCCAGGGCACAGGATTCCACACTCTAACATCAGTCATGTTCCCAGGCCAATGGTTTCCAGAATCAAACCTAAGTCATATTCCCAGGCCACATGGTTCCAGAATCAAACCTCAGTCGTGTTCCCAGGACACAGGGTTCCAGAATAAAACCTCAGTCATTTTCCCTGGACACAGGTTTCAGAAATCAAATCCCAGTCATGTTCCCAGGCCACAGGGTTCCAGAATCAATCCTCAGTTATGTTCCCAGGCTACAGGGTTCCAGAATAAAACGTCAGTCATGTTCCCAGTCCACAGGGTTCCAGAACCAAGGCTCAGTCACGTTCCCAGGGCACAGTATTCCACAATCTAAACAGATGTCATGTTCCCAGGCCTCAGGGTTCCAGAATCCACCCATGTCATGTTCCCAGGCCACAGGGTTCCAGAATCAATCCTCAGTTATGTTCCCAGGCTACAAGGTTCCAGAATAAAACCTCAGTCATGTTCCTAGTCCACAGGGTTCCAGAATCCACCGTTGTCATGTGCCCAGGCCACAGGGTTCCAGAATCAATCCTCAGTTATGGTCCCAGGCTACAGGGTTCCAGAATAAAACCTCAGTCATGTTCCCAGTCCACAGGGTTCCAGAACCAAGGCTCAGTCAGGTTCCCGGGGCACAGTATTCCACAATCTAAACAGATGTCATGTTCCCAGGCCACAGGTTTCCAGAATCATGCCTCAGTCATGTTCCCAGGCCACAGGCATCCAGAATCAAACCTCAGTCATGTTGCCAGGCCATAGGGTACCACAATCAAACCTCAGTCATATTCCCAGACCTCAGGTTTACAGAATCAAACCGATTTCATGTTCCCAGGCAACAGGGTACCAGAATCCAAACCGATGGCATGTTCCCAGGCCACAGGATTCCACATTCTAACATCAGTCATGTTCCCAGGCCAATGGTTTCCAGAATCAAACCTCAGTCATATTCCCAGGCCACATGGTTACAGAATCAAACCTCAGTCGTGTTCCCAGGACACAGGGTTCCAGAATAAAACCTCAGTCATGTTCCCTGGACACAGATTTCAGAAATCAAATCCCAGTCATGTTCCCAGGCCACAGGGTTCCACAATTAAACCTCAGTCATATTCCCAGGCCAGAGGGTTCCACAATCAAACCTCAGTCCTGTCGCCAGGCCACGGTTCCACCATCAAGCCTCAGTCATGTTCCCAGGTCAGAGTGTTCCACAATCTAACCTAAGTCATCTTGCCAAGCCACAGGGTTCCACCATCAAACCTCAGGCATATTGCCAGGCCACAGTGTTCCACCATCAAGCCTCACTCATGTTCCCAAGCCTGAGGGTTCCACTATCAAACCTCAATCATGTTGCCAGGCCACAGGATTCAACCATGAAACCTCAGTCATGTTCCCAGTAAACAGGGCTCCAGAATCAAACCAATGTCATGTTCCCATGCCACGGGGTTCCAGTATCAGGCCTCAGTCATGGTCCCCGTGCACAGGGTTCCAAATCAAACCTCAGTCATGTTGCCAGTCCACAGGTTTCTGCCATCAAACCTCAGTCATGTTCCCAGTAAACAGGGCTCCAGAATCAAGCCTCAGTCATTTTGCCAGGCCAGAGTGTTCCACCATCAAACCTCAGTCATGATCCCAGGCCACATGTTTCCACAATGAAACCTCAGTCATTTTCCCAGGACAAAGGTTTCCAGAATCAAACCTCAGTCATATTTCCAGGACACATGGTTCCAGAATCAACCTGAGTCATGTTCGAAGGCCACAGGTTTCAACAATCAAACCTCAGTCATGTTCCCAGGACACAGGTGTCCAGAATCAAACCTCAGTCATGTTCCCAGAGAACAGGCTTCCAGAAACAAACCTCAGTCATGTTCCCAAGCCACAGGGTTGCAGAATCAAACCTCAGTCTTGTTCCCAGGACACAGGTGTCCAGAATCAAACCGCAGTCATGTTCCCAGGGAACAGGCTTCCAGAAACAAACCTCAGTCATGTTCCCAGGCCACAGGCTTCCAGAATCAAACTTCAGTCTTGTTCCCAGGACACAGGTTTCCAGAATCAACCAGATATCATGTTCCCTGGCCACAGTCTTCCAGAATCAATCCTCAGTCATGTTGCCAGGCCACAGGTTTCCACCATCAAACCTCAGACATGTTCCCAGGCCACAGGGTACCAGAGTCAAACCGTTCGCAGGTTCCCAGGCCACAGAGTTCCAGAATCCACCGATGTCATGCGGCCAGGCCACAGGGTTCCAGAATCAATCCTCAGTTATGTTCGCAGGCTACAGGGTTCCGGAATAAAACCTCAGTCATGTTCCCAGTCCACAGGGTTCCAGAATCAAGGCTCAGTCAGGTACCCGGGGCACAGTATTCCACAATCTAAACAGATGTCATGTTCCCAGGCCTCAGGGTTCCAGAATCCACCCATGTCATGTTCCCAGGCCGCAGGGTTCCAGAATCAATCCTCACTTATGTTCCCAGGCTACAGGGTTCCAGAATAAAACCTCAGTCATATTCCCAGTACATTGGGTTCCAGAACCAAGGCTCAGTCAGGTTCCCGGGTCACAGTATTCCACAATCTAAACAGATGTCATGTTACCAGGCCTTAGGGTTCCAGAATCCACCCATGTTATGTTCCCAGGCCACAGGGTTCCAGAATCAATCCTCAGTTATGTTCCCAGGCTACAGGGTTCCAGAATAAAACCTCAGTCATGTTCCTAGTGCACAGTGTTCCAGAACCAAGGCTCAGTCAGGTTCCCGGGCCAAAGTATTCCACAATCTAAACAGATGTCATGTTTCCAGGCCACAGGTCTTCAGAATCACGCCTCAGTCATTTTCCCAGGCCACAGAGATCCAGAATCAAACCTCAGTCATGTTGCCAGGCCTCAGATTTCCGGAATCAAACCGATTTCGTGTTCCCAGGCCACAGGGTTCCAGAGTCAAACCGTTCGCAGGTTCCCAGGCCACAGTGTTCCAGAATCCACCGATGTCATGTTCCCAGGCCACAGGCTTCCAGAATCAATCCTCAGTTATGTTCCCAGGCTACAGGGTTCCAGAATAAAACCTCAGTCATGTTCCCAGTCCACAGGGTTCCAGAACCAAGGCTCAGTCAGGTTCCCGGGCCACAGTATTCCAAAATCTAAACAGATGTCATGTTCCAAGGCCTCAGGTTTCCAGAATCCACCCATGCCATGTTCCTGGGCCACAGGGTTCCAAAGTGAATCCTCAGTTATGTTCCCAGGCTACACGGCTCAAGAATAAAACCTCAGTCATATTCCCAGTCCACAGGTTTCCAGAACCAAGGCTCAGTCAAGTTCCCAGGCCACAGTATTCCACAATCTAAACAGATTTCATGTTCCCAGGCCTCAGGGTTCCAGAATCCACCCATGTCATGTTAACAGGACACAGGGTTCCAGAATAAAACCTCAGTCATGTTCCCAGTCCACAGGGGTCCAGAACCAAGGCTCAGTCAGGTTCCCGGGGCACAGTATTCCACAATCTAAACAGATGTCATGTTCCCAGGCCACAGGGATCCAGAATCAAACCTCAGTCATGTTGCCAGGCCATAGGGTACCACCATCAAACCTCAGTCATATTCCCAGGCCTAAGGTTTCCAGAATCAAACCGATTTCATGTTTCCAGGCAACAGGGTACCAGAATCCAAACCGATGTCATGTTCCCAGGGCACAGGATTCCACACTCTAACATCAGTCATGTTCCCAGGCCAATGGTTTCCAGAATCAAACCTAAGTCATATTCCCAGGCCACATGGTTCCAGAATCAAACCTCAGTCGTGTTCCCAGGACACAGGGTTCCAGAATAAAACCTCAGTCATTTTCCCTGTACACAGGTTTCAGAAATCAAATCCCAGTCATGTTCCCAGGCCACAGGGTTCCAGAATCAATCCTCAGTTATGTTCCCAGGCTACAGGGTTCCAGAATAAAACGTCAGTCATGTTCCCAGTCCACAGGGTTCCAGAACCAAGGCTCAGTCACGTTCCCAGGGCACAGTATTCCACAATCTAAACAGATGTCATGTTCCCAGGCCTCAGGGTTCCAGAATCCACCCATGTCATGTTCCCAGGCCTCAGGGTTCCAGAATCCACCCATGTCATGTTCCCAGGCCACAGGGTTCCAGAATCAATCCTCAGTTATGTTCCCAGGCTACAAGGTTCCAGAATAAAACCTCAGTCATGTTCCTAGTCCACAGGGTTCCAGAATCCACCGTTGTCATGTGCCCAGGCCACAGGGTTCCAGAATCAATCCTCAGTTATGGTCCCAGGCTACAGGGTTCCAGAATAAAACCTCAGTCATGTTCCCAGTCCACAGGGTTCCAGAACCAAGGCTCAGTCAGGTTCCCGGGGCACAGTATTCCACAATCTAAACAGATGTCATGTTCCCAGGCCACAGGTTTCCAGAATCATGCCTCAGTCATGTTCCCAGGCCACAGGCATCCAGAATCAAACCTCAGTCATGTTGCCAGGCCATAGGGTACCACAATCAAACCTCAGTCATATTCCCAGACCTCAGGTTTACAGAATCAAACCGATTTCATGTTCCCAGGCAACAGGGTACCAGAATCCAAACCGATGTCATGTTCCCAGGCCACAGGATTCCACATTCTAACATCAGTCATGTTCCCAGGCCAATGGTTTCCAGAATCAAACCTCAGTCATATTCCCAGGCCACATGGTTACAGAATCAAACCTCAGTCGTGTTCCCAGGACACAGGGTTCCAGAATAAAACCTCAGTCATGTTCCCTGGACACAGGTTTCAGAAATCAAATCCCAGTCATGTTCCCAGGCCACAGGGTTCCACAATTAAACCTCAGTCATATTCCCAGGCCAGAGGGTTCCACAATCAAACCTCAGTCCTGTTGCCAGGCCACGGTTCCACCATCAAGCCTCAGTCATGTTCCCAGGTCAGAGTGTTCCACAATCTAACCTAAGTCATCTTGCCAAGCCACAGGGTTCCACCATCAAACCTCAGGCATATTGCCAGGCCACAGTGTTCCACCATCAAGCCTCACTCATGTTCCCAAGCCTGAGGGTTCCACTATCAAACCTCAATCATGTTGCCAGGCCACAGGATTCAACCATGAAACCTCAGTCATGTTCCCAGTAAACAGGGCTCCAGAATCAAACCAATGTCATGTTCCCATGCCACGGGGTTCCAGTATCAGGCCTCAGTCATGGTCCCCGTGCACAGGGTTCCAAATCAAACCTCAGTCATGTTGCCAGTCCACAGGTTTCTGCCATCAAACCTCAGTCATGTTCCCAGTAAACAGGGCTCCAGAATCAAGCCTCAGTCATTTTGCCAGGCCAGAGTGTTCCACCATCGAACCTCAGTCATGATCCCAGGCCACATGTTTCCACAATGAAACCTCAGTCATTTTCCCAGGCAAAAGGTTTCCAGAATCAAACCTCAGTCATATTCCCAGGACACATGGTTCCAGAATCAACCTGAGTCATGTTCGAAGGCCACAGGTTTCAACAATCAAACCTCAGTCATGTTCCCAGGACACAGGTGTCCAGAATCAAACCTCAGTCATGTTCCCAGAGAACAGGCTTCCAGAAACAAACCTCAGTCATGTTCCCAAGCCACAGGGTTGCAGAATCAAACCTCAGTCTTGTTCCCAGGACACAGGTGTCCAGAAACAAACCGCAGTCATGTTCCCAGGGAACAGGCTTCCAGAAACAAACCTCAGTCATGTTCCCAAGCCACAGGGTTGCAGAATCAAACCTCAGTCTTGTTCCCAGGACACAGGTGTCCAGAATCAAACCGCAGTCATGTTCCCAGGGAACAGGCTTCCAGAAACAAACCTCAGTCATGTTCCCAGGCCCAGGGTTCCAGAATCAAACTTCAGTCTTGTTCCCAGGACACAGGTTTCCAGAATCAACCAGATATCATGTTCCCTGGCCACAGTCTTCCAGAATCAATCCTCAGTCATGTTGCCAGGCCACAGGTTTCCACCATCAAACCTCAGACATGTTCCCAGGCCACAGGGTACCAGAGTCAAACCGTTCGCAGGTTCCCAGGCCACAGAGTTACAGAATCCACCGATGTCATGCGGCCAGGCCACAGGGTTCCAGAATCAATCCTCAGTTATGTTCGCAGGCTACAGGGTTCCGGAATAAAACCTCAGTCATGTTCCCAGTCCACAGGGTTCCAGAATCAAGGCTCAGTCAGGTACCCGGGGCACAGTATTCCACAATCTAAACAGATGTCATGTTCCCAGGCCACAGGGTTCCAGAATCAATCCTCAGTTATGTTCCCAGGCTACAGGGTTTCAGAATAAAACCTCAGTCATATTCCCAGTACATAGGGTTCCAGAACCAAGGCTCAGTCAGGTTCCCGGGTCACAGTATTCCACAATCTAAACAGATGTCTTGTTCCAGGCCTCAGGGTTCCACAATCCACCCATGTTATGTTCCCAGGCCACAGGGTTCCAGAATCAATCCTCAGTTATGTTCCCAGGCTACAGGGTTCCAGAATAAAACCTCAGTCATGTTCCTAGTGCACAGTGTTCCAGAACCAAGGCTCAGTCAGGTTCCCGGGCCAAAGTATTCCACAATCTAAACAGATGTCATGTTTCCAGGCCACAGGTCTTCAGAATCACGCCTCAGTCATTTTCCCAGGCCACAGAGATCCAGAATCAAACCTCAGTCATGTTGCCAGGCCTCAGATTTCCGGAATCAAACCGATTTCGTGTTCCCAGGCCACAGGGTTCCAGAGTCAAACCGTTCGCAGGTTCCCAGGCCACAGTGTTCCAGAATCCACCGATGTCATGTTCCCAGGCCACAGGCTTCCAGAATCAATCCTCAGTTATGTTCCCAGGCTACAGGGTTCCAGAATAAAACCTCAGTCATGTTCCCAGTCCACAGGGTTCCCGAACCAAGGCTCAGTCAGGTTCCCGGGCCACAGTATTCCAAAATCTAAACAGATGTCATGTTCCAAGGCCTCAGGTTTCCAGAATCCACCCATGCCATGTTCCTGGGCCACAGGGTTCCAAAGTGAATCCTCAGTTATGTTCCCAGGCTACACGGCTCAAGAATAAAACCTCAGTCATATTCCCAGTCCACAGGTTTCCAGAACCAAGGCTCAGTCAAGTTCCCAGGCCACAGTATTCCACAATCTAAACAGATTTCATGTTCCCAGGCCTCAGGGTTCCAGAATCCACCCATGTCATGTTAACAGGACACAGGGTTCCAGAATAAAACCTCAGTCATGTTCCCAGTCCACAGGGGTCCAGAACCAAGGCTCAGTCAGGTTCCCGGGGCACAGTATTCCACAATCTAAACAGATGTCATGTTCCCAGGCCACAGGGATCCAGAATCAAACCTCAGTCATGTTGCCAGGCCATAGGGTACCACCATCAAACCTCAGTCATATTCCCAGGCCTAAGGTTTCCAGAATCAAACCGATTTCATGTTTCCAGGCAACAGGGTACCAGAATCCAAACCGATGTCATGTTCCCAGGGCACAGGATTCCACACTCTAACATCAGTCATGTTCCCAGGCCAATGGTTTCCAGAATCAAACCTAAGTCATATTCCCAGGCCACATGGTTACAGAATCAAACCTCAGTCGTGTTCCCAGGACACAGGGTTCCAGAATAAAACCTCAGTCATGTTCCCTGGACACAGGTTTCAGAAATCAAATCCCAGTCATGTTCCCAGGCCACAGGGTTCCACAATTAAACCTCAGTCATATTCCCAGGCCAGAGGGTTCCACAATCAAACCTCAGTCCTGTTGCCAGGCCACGGTTCCACCATCAAGCCTCAGTCATGTTCCCAGGTCAGAGTGTTCCACAATCTAACCTAAGTCATCTTGCCAAGCCACAGGGTTCCACCATCAAACCTCAGGCATATTGCCAGGCCACAGTGTTCCACCATCAAGCCTCACTCATGTTCCCAAGCCTGAGGGTTCCACTATCAAACCTCAATCATGTTGCCAGGCCACAGGATTCAACCATGAAACCTCAGTCATGTTCCCAGTAAACAGGGCTCCAGAATCAAACCAATGTCATGTTCCCATGCCACGGGGTTCCAGTATCAGGCCTCAGTCATGGTCCCCGTGCACAGGGTTCCAGAACCAAGGCTCAGTCACGTTCCCAGGGCACAGTATTCCACAATCTAAACAGATGTCATGTTCCCAGGCCTCAGGGTTCCAGAATCCACCCATGTCATGTTCCCAGGCCACAGGGTTCCAGAATCAATCCTCAGTTATGTTCCCAGGCTACAAGGTTCCAGAATAAAACCTCAGTCATGTTCCTAGTCCACAGGGTTCCAGAATCCACCGTTGTCATGTGCCCAGGCCACAGGGTTCCAGAATCAATCCTCAGTTATGGTCCCAGGCTACAGGGTTCCAGAATAAAACCTCAGTCATGTTCCCAGTCCACAGGGTTCCAGAACCAAGGCTCAGTCAGGTTCCCGGGGCACAGTATTCCACAATCTAAACAGATGTCATGTTCCCAGGCCACAGGTTTCCAGAATCATGCCTCAGTCATGTTCCCAGGCCACAGGCATCCAGAATCAAACCTCAGTCATGTTGCCAGGCCATAGGGTACCACAATCAAACCTCAGTCATATTCCCAGACCTCAGGTTTACAGAATCAAACCGATTTCATGTTCCCAGGCAACAGGGTACCAGAATCCAAACCGATGGCATGTTCCCAGGCCACAGGATTCCACATTCTAACATCAGTCATGTTCCCAGGCCAATGGTTTCCAGAATCAAACCTCAGTCATATTCCTAGGCCACATGGTTACAGAATCAAACCTCAGTCGTGTTCCCAGGACACAGGGTTCCAGAATAAAACCTCAGTCATGTTCCCTGGACACAGATTTCAGAAATCAAATCCCAGTCATGTTCCCAGGCCACAGGGTTCCACAATTAAACCTCAGTCATATTCCCAGGCCAGAGGGTTCCACAATCAAACCTCAGTCCTGTCGCCAGGCCACGGTTCCACCATCAAGCCTCAGTCATGTTCCCAGGTCAGAGTGTTCCACAATCTAACCTAAGTCATCTTGCCAAGCCACAGGGTTCCACCATCAAACCTCAGGCATATTGCCAGGCCACAGTGTTCCACCATCAAGCCTCACTCATGTTCCCAAGCCTGAGGGTTCCACTATCAAACCTCAATCATGTTGCCAGGCCACAGGATTCAACCATGAAACCTCAGTCATGTTCCCAGTAAACAGGGCTCCAGAATCAAACCAATGTCATGTTCCCATGCCACGGGGTTCCAGTATCAGGCCTCAGTCATGGTCCCCGTGCACAGGGTTCCAAATCAAACCTCAGTCATGTTGCCAGTCCACAGGTTTCTGCCATCAAACCTCAGTCATGTTCCCAGTAAACAGGGCTCCAGAATCAAGCCTCAGTCATTTTGCCAGGCCAGAGTGTTCCACCATCAAACCTCAGTCATGATCCCAGGCCACATGTTTCCACAATGAAACCTCAGTCATTTTCCCAGGACAAAGGTTTCCAGAATCAAACCTCAGTCATATTTCCAGGACACATGGTTCCAGAATCAACCTGAGTCATGTTCGAAGGCCACAGGTTTCAACAATCAAACCTCAGTCATGTTCCCAGGACACAGGTGTCCAGAATCAAACCTCAGTCATGTTCCCAGAGAACAGGCTTCCAGAAACAAACCTCAGTCATGTTCCCAAGCCACAGGGTTGCAGAATCAAACCTCAGTCTTGTTCCCAGGACACAGGTGTCCAGAATCAAACCGCAGTCATGTTCCCAGGGAACAGGCTTCCAGAAACAAACCTCAGTCATGTTCCCAGGCCACAGGCTTCCAGAATCAAACTTCAGTCTTGTTCCCAGGACACAGGTTTCCAGAATCAACCAGATATCATGTTCCCTGGCCACAGTCTTCCAGAATCAATCCTCAGTCATGTTGCCAGGCCACAGGTTTCCACCATCAAACCTCAGACATGTTCCCAGGCCACAGGGTACCAGAGTCAAACCGTTCGCAGGTTCCCAGGCCACAGAGTTCCAGAATCCACCGATGTCATGCGGCCAGGCCACAGGGTTCCAGAATCAATCCTCAGTTATGTTTGCAGGCTACAGGGTTCCAGAATAAAACCTCAGTCATATTCCCAGTACATTGGGTTCCAGAACCAAGGCTCAGTCAGGTTCCCGGGTCACAGTATTCCACAATCTAAACAGATGTCATGTTACCAGGCCTTAGGGTTCCAGAATCCACCCATGTTATGTTCCCAAGCCACAGGGTTCCAGAATCAATCCTCAGTTATGTTCCCAGGCTACAGGGTTCCAGAATAAAACCTCAGTCATGTTCCTAGTGCACAGTGTTCCAGAACCAAGGCTCAGTCAGGTTCCCGGGCCAAAGTATTCCACAATCTAAACAGATGTCATGTTTCCAGGCCACAGGTCTTCAGAATCACGCCTCAGTCATTTTCCCAGGCCACAGAGATCCAGAATCAAACCTCAGTCATGTTGCCAGGCCTCAGATTTCCGGAATCAAACCGATTTCGTGTTCCCAGGCCACAGGGTTCCAGAGTCAAACCGTTCGCAGGTTCCCAGGCCACAGTGTTCCAGAATCCACCGATGTCATGTTCCCAGGCCACAGGCTTCCAGAATCAATCCTCAGTTATGTTCCCAGGCTACAGGGTTCCAGAATAAAACCTCAGTCATGTTCCCAGTCCACAGGGTTCCAGAACCAAGGCTCAGTCAGGTTCCCGGGCCACAGTATTCCAAAATCTAAACAGATGTCATGTTCCAAGGCCTCAGGTTTCCAGAATCCACCCATGCCATGTTCCTGGGCCACAGGGTTCCAAAGTGAATCCTCAGTTATGTTCCCAGGCTACACGGCTCAAGAATAAAACCTCAGTCATATTCCCAGTCCACAGGTTTCCAGAACCAAGGCTCAGTCAAGTTCCCAGGCCACAGTATTCCACAATCTAAACAGATTTCATGTTCCCAGGCCTCAGGGTTCCAGAATCCACCCATGTCATGTTAACAGGACACAGGGTTCCAGAATAAAACCTCAGTCATGTTCCCAGTCCACAGGGGTCCAGAACCAAGGCTCAGTCAGGTTCCCGGGGCACAGTATTCCACAATCTAAACAGATGTCATGTTCCCAGGCCACAGGGATCCAGAATCAAACCTCAGTCATGTTGCCAGGCCATAGGGTACCACCATCAAACCTCAGTCATATTCCCAGGCCTAAGGTTTCCAGAATCAAACCGATTTCATGTTTCCAGGCAACAGGGTACCAGAATCCAAACCGATGTCATGTTCCCAGGGCACAGGATTCCACACTCTAACATCAGTCATGTTCCCAGGCCAATGGTTTCCAGAATCAAACCTAAGTCATATTCCCAGGCCACATGGTTCCAGAATCAAACCTCAGTCGTGTTCCCAGGACACAGGGTTCCAGAATAAAACCTCAGTCATTTTCCCTGGACACAGGTTTCAGAAATCAAATCCCAGTCATGTTCCCAGGCCACAGGGTTCCAGAATCAATCCTCAGTTATGTTCCCAGGCTACAGGGTTCCAGAATAAAACGTCAGTCATGTTCCCAGTCCACAGGGTTCCAGAACCAAGGCTCAGTCACGTTCCCAGGGCACAGTATTCCACAATCTAAACAGATGTCATGTTCCCAGGCCTCAGGGTTCCAGAATCCACCCATGTCATGTTCCCAGGCCTCAGGGTTCCAGAATCCACCCATGTCATGTTCCCAGGCCACAGGGTTCCAGAATCAATCCTCAGTTATGTTCCCAGGCTACAAGGTTCCAGAATAAAACCTCAGTCATGTTCCTAGTCCACAGGGTTCCAGAATCCACCGTTGTCATGTGCCCAGGCCACAGGGTTCCAGAATCAATCCTCAGTTATGGTCCCAGGCTACAGGGTTCCAGAATAAAACCTCAGTCATGTTCCCAGTCCACAGGGTTCCAGAACCAAGGCTCAGTCAGGTTCCCGGGGCACAGTATTCCACAATCTAAACAGATGTCATGTTCCCAGGCCACAGGTTTCCAGAATCATGCCTCAGTCATGTTCCCAGGCCACAGGCATCCAGAATCAAACCTCAGTCATGTTGCCAGGCCATAGGGTACCACAATCAAACCTCAGTCATATTCCCAGACCTCAGGTTTACAGAATCAAACCGATTTCATGTTCCCAGGCAACAGGGTACCAGAATCCAAACCGATGTCATGTTCCCAGGCCACAGGATTCCACATTCTAACATCAGTCATGTTCCCAGGCCAATGGTTTCCAGAATCAAACCTCAGTCATATTCCCAGGCCACATGGTTACAGAATCAAACCTCAGTCGTGTTCCCAGGACACAGGGTTCCAGAATAAAACCTCAGTCATGTTCCCTGGACACAGGTTTCAGAAATCAAATCCCAGTCATGTTCCCAGGCCACAGGGTTCCACAATTAAACCTCAGTCATATCCCCAGGCCAGAGGGTTCCACAATCAAACCTCAGTCCTGTTGCCAGGCCACGGTTCCACCATCAAGCCTCAGTCATGTTCCCAGGTCAGAGTGTTCCACAATCTAACCTAAGTCATCTTGCCAAGCCACAGGGTTCCACCATCAAACCTCAGGCATATTGCCAGGCCACAGTGTTCCACCATCAAGCCTCACTCATGTTCCCAAGCCTGAGGGTTCCACTATCAAACCTCAATCATGTTGCCAGGCCACAGGATTCAACCATGAAACCTCAGTCATGTTCCCAGTAAACAGGGCTCCAGAATCAAACCAATGTCATGTTCCCATGCCACGGGGTTCCAGTATCAGGCCTCAGTCATGGTCCCCGTGCACAGGGTTCCAAATCAAACCTCAGTCATGTTGCCAGTCCACAGGTTTCTGCCATCAAACCTCAGTCATGTTCCCAGTAAACAGGGCTCCAGAATCAAGCCTCAGTCATTTTGCCAGGCCAGAGTGTTCCACCATCGAACCTCAGTCATGATCCCAGGCCACATGTTTCCACAATGAAACCTCAGTCATTTTCCCAGGCCAAAGGTTTCCAGAATCAAACCTCAGTCATATTCCCAGGACACATGGTTCCAGAATCAACCTGAGTCATGTTCGAAGGCCACAGGTTTCAACAATCAAACCTCAGTCATGTTCCCAGGACACAGGTGTCCAGAATCAAACCTCAGTCATGTTCCCAGAGAACAGGCTTCCAGAAACAAACCTCAGTCATGTTCCCAAGCCACAGGGTTGCAGAATCAAACCTCAGTCTTGTTCCCAGGACACAGGTGTCCAGAATCAAACCGCAGTCATGTTCCCAGGGAACAGGCTTCCAGAAACAAACCTCAGTCATGTTCCCAGGCCCAGGGTTCCAGAATCAAACTTCAGTCTTGTTCCCAGGACACAGGTTTCCAGAATCAACCAGATATCATGTTCCCTGGCCACAGTCTTCCAGAATCAATCCTCAGTCATGTTGCCAGGCCACAGGTTTCCACCATCAAACCTCAGACATGTTCCCAGGCCACAGGGTACCAGAGTCAAACCGTTCGCAGGTTCCCAGGCCACAGAGTTCCAGAATCCACCGATGTCATGCGGCCAGGCCACAGGGTTCCAGAATCAATCCTCAGTTATGTTCGCAGGCTACAGGGTTCCGGAATAAAACCTCAGTCATGTTCCCAGTCCACAGGGTTCCAGAATCAAGGCTCAGTCAGGTACCCGGGGCACAGTATTCCACAATCTAAACAGATGTCATGTTCCCAGGCCTCAGGGTTCCAGAATCCACCCATGTCATGTTCCCAGGCCACAGGGTTCCAGAATCAATCCTCAGTTATGTTCCCAGGCTACAGGGTTTCAGAATAAAACCTCAGTCATATTCCCAGTACATAGGGTTCCAGAACCAAGGCTCAGTCAGGTTCCCGGGTCACAGTATTCCACAATCTAAACAGATGTCTTGTTCCAGGCCTCAGGGTTCCACAATCCACCCATGTTATGTTCCCAGGCCACAGGGTTCCAGAATCAATCCTCAGTTATGTTCCCAGGCTACAGGGTTCCAGAATAAAACCTCAGTCATGTTCCTAGTGCACAGTGTTCCAGAACCAAGGCTCAGTCAGGTTCCCGGGCCAAAGTATTCCACAATCTAAACAGATGTCATGTTTCCAGGCCACAGGTCTTCAGAATCACGCCTCAGTCATTTTCCCAGGCCACAGAGATCCAGAATCAAACCTCAGTCATGTTGCCAGGCCTCAGATTTCCGGAATCAAACCGATTTCGTGTTCCCAGGCCACAGGGTTCCAGAGTCAAACCGTTGGCAGGTTCCCAGGCCACAGTGTTCCAGAATCCACCGATGTCATGTTCCCAGGCCACAGGCTTCCAGAATCAATCCTCAGTTATGTTCCCAGGCTACAGGGTTCCAGAATAAAACCTCAGTCATGTTCCCAGTCCACAGGGTTCCAGAACCAAGGCTCAGTCAGGTTCCCGGGCCACAGTATTCCAAAATCTAAACAGATGTCATGTTCCAAGGCCTCAGGTTTCCAGAATCCACCCATGCCATGTTCCTGGGCCACAGGGTTCCAAAGTGAATCCTCAGTTATGTTCCCAGGCTACACGGCTCAAGAATAAAACCTCAGTCATATTCCCAGTCCACAGGTTTCCAGAACCAAGGCTCAGTCAAGTTCCCAGGCCACAGTATTCCACAATCTAAACAGATTTCATGTTCCCAGGCCTCAGGGTTCCAGAATCCACCCATGTCATGTTAACAGGACACAGGGTTCCAGAATAAAACCTCAGTCATGTTCCCAGTCCACAGGGGTCCAGAACCAAGGCTCAGTCAGGTTCCCGGGGCACAGTATTCCACAATCTAAACAGATGTCATGTTCCCAGGCCACAGGGATCCAGAATCAAACCTCAGTCATGTTGCCAGGCCATAGGGTACCACCATCAAACCTCAGTCATATTCCCAGGCCTAAGGTTTCCAGAATCAAACCGATTTCATGTTTCCAGGCAACAGGGTACCAGAATCCAAACCGATGTCATGTTCCCAGGGCACAGGATTCCACACTCTAACATCAGTCATGTTCCCAGGCCAATGGTTTCCAGAATCAAACCTAAGTCATATTCCCAGGCCACATGGTTCCAGAATCAAACCTCAGTCGTGTTCCCAGGACACAGGGTTCCAGAATAAAACCTCAGTCATTTTCCCTGGACACAGGTTTCAGAAATCAAATCCCAGTCATGTTCCCAGGCCACAGGGTTCCAGAATCAATCCTCAGTTATGTTCCCAGGCTACAGGGTTCCAGAATAAAACGTCAGTCATGTTCCCAGTCCACAGGGTTCCAGAACCAAGGCTCAGTCACGTTCCCAGGGCACAGTATTCCACAATCTAAACAGATGTCATGTTCCCAGGCCTCAGGGTTCCAGAATCCACCCATGTCATGTTCCCAGGCCTCAGGGTTCCAGAATCCACCCATGTCATGTTCCCAGGCCACAGGGTTCCAGAATCAATCCTCAGTTATGTTCCCAGGCTACAAGGTTCCAGAATAAAACCTCAGTCATGTTCCTAGTCCACAGGGTTCCAGAATCCACCGTTGTCATGTGCCCAGGCCACAGGGTTCCAGAATCAATCCTCAGTTATGGTCCCAGGCTACAGGGTTCCAGAATAAAACCTCAGTCATGTTCCCAGTCCACAGGGTTCCAGAACCAAGGCTCAGTCAGGTTCCCGGGCCAAAGTATTCCACAATCTAAACAGATGTCATGTTTCCAGGCCACAGGTCTTCAGAATCACGCCTCAGTCATTTTCCCAGGCCACAGAGATCCAGAATCAAACCTCAGTCATGTTGCCAGCCCTCAGATTTCCGGAATCAAACCGATTTCGTGTTCCCAGGCCACAGGGTTCCAGAGTCAAACCGTTCGCAGGTTCCCAGGCCACAGTGTTCCAGAATCCACCGATGTCATGTTCCCAGGCCACAGGCTTCCAGAATCAATCCTCAGTTATGTTCCCAGGCTACAGGGTTCCAGAATAAAACCTCAGTCATGTTCCCAGTCCACAGGGTTCCAGAACCAAGGCTCAGTCAGGTTCCCGGGCCACAGTATTCCACAATCTAAACAGATGTCATGTTCCAAGGCCTCAGGTTTCCAGAATCCACCCATGTCATGTTCCTGGGCCACAGGGTTCCAAAGTGAATCCTCAGTTATGTTCCCAGGCTACACGGCTCAAGAATAAAACCTCAGTCATATTCCCAGTCCACAGGTTTCCAGAACCAAGGCTCAGTCAAGTTCCCAGGCCACAGTATTCCACAATCTAAACAGATTTCATGTTCCCAGGCCTCAGGGTTCCAGAATCCACCCATGTCATGTTAACAGGACACAGGGTTCCAGAATAAAACCTCAGTCATGTTCCCAGTCCACAGGGGTCCAGAACCAAGGCTCAGTCAGGTTCCCGGGGCACAGTATTCCACAATCTAAACAGATGTCATGTTCCCAGGCCACAGGGATCCAGAATCAAACCTCAGTCATGTTGCCAGGCCATAGGGTACCACCATCAAACCTCAGTCATATTCCCAGGCCTAAGGTTTCCAGAATCAAACCGATTTCATGTTTCCAGGCAACAGGATACCAGAATCCAAACCGATGTCATGTTCCCAGGGCACAGGATTCCACACTCTAACATCAGTCATGTTCCCAGGCCAATGGTTTCCAGAATCAAACCTAAGTCATATTCCCAGGCCACATGGTTCCAGAATCAAACCTCAGTCATGTTCCCAGGACACAGGGTTCCAGAATAAAACCTCAGTCATTTTCCCTGGACACAGGTTTCAGAAATCAAATCCCAGTCATGTTCCCAGGCCACAGGGTTCCAGAATCAATCCTCAGTTATGTTCCCAGGCTACAGGGTTCCAGAATAAAACGTCAGTCATGTTCCCAGCCCACAGGGTTCCAGAACCAAGGCTCAGTCACGTTCCCAGGGCACAGTATTCCACAATCTAAACAGATGTCATGTTCCCAGGCCTCAGGGTTCCAGAATCCACCCATGTCATGTTCCCAGGCCACAGGGTTCCAGAATCAATCCTCAGTTATGTTCCCAGGCTACAAGGTTCCAGAATAAAACCTCAGTCATGTTCCTAGTCCACAGGGTTCCAGAATCCACCGTTGTCATGTGCCCAGGCCACAGGGTTCCAGAATCAATCCTCAGTTATGGTCCCAGGCTACAGGGTTCCAGAATAAAACCTCAGTCATGTTCCCAGTCCACAGGGTTCCAGAACCAAGGCTCAGTCAGGTTCCCGGGGCACAGTATTCCACAATCTAAACAGATGTCATGTTCCCAGGCCACAGGTTTCCAGAATCATGCCTCAGTCATGTTCCCAGGCCACAGGCATCCAGAATCAAACCTCAGTCATGTTGCCAGGCCATAGGGTACCACAATCAAACCTCAGTCATATTCCCAGGCCTCAGGTTTACAGAATCAAACCGATTTCATGTTCCCAGGCAACAGGGTACCAGAATCCAAACCGATGGAATGTTCCCAGGCCACAGGATTCCACATTCTAACATCAGTCATGTTCCCAGGCCAATGGTTTCCAGAATCAAACCTCAGTCATATTCCCAGGCCACATGGTTACAGAATCAAACCTCAGTCGTGTTCCCAGGACACAGGGTTCCAGAATAAAACCTCAGTCATGTTCCCTGGACACAGGTTTCAGAAATCAAATCCCAGTCATGTTCCCAGGCCACAGGGTTCCACAATAAAACCTCAGTCATGTTCCCAGGCCACAGGGTTCCAGAATCAAACTTCAGTCTTGTTCCCAGGACACAGGTTTCCAGAATCAACCAGATATCATGTTCCCTGGCCACAGTCTTCCAGAATCAATCCTCAGTCATGTTGCCAGGCCACAGGTTTCCACCATCAAACCTCAGACATGTTCCCAGGCCACAGGGTACCAGAGTCAAACCGTTCGCAGGTTCCCAGGCCACAGAGTTCCAGAATCCACCGATGTCATGCGGCCAGGCCACAGGGTTCCAGAATCAATCCTCAGTTATGTTCGCAGGCTACAGGGTTCAGGAATAAAACCTCAGTCATGTTCCCAGTCCACAGGGTTCCAGAATCAAGGCTCAGTCAGGTACCCGGGGCACAGTATTCCACAATCTAAACAGATGTCATGTTCCCAGGCCTCAGGGTTCCAGAATCCACCCATGTCATGTTCCCAGGCCCCAGGGTTCCAGAATCAATCCTCAGTTATGTTCCCAGGCTACAGGGTTCCAGAATAAAACCTCAGTCATGTTCCTAGTGCACAGTGTTCCAGAACCAAGGCTCAGTCAGGTTCCCGGGCCAAAGTATTCCACAATCTAAACAGATGTCATGTTTCCAGGCCACAGGTCTTCAGAATCACGCCTCAGTCATTTTCCCAGGCCACAGAGATCCAGAATCAAACCTCAGTCATGTTGCCAGGCCTAAGATTTCCGGAATCAAACCGATTTCGTTTTCCCAGGCCACAGGGTTCCAGAGTCAAACCGTTCGCAGGTTCCCAGGCCACAGTGTTCCAGAATCCACCGATGTCATGTTCCCAGGCCACAGGCTTCCAGAATCAATCCTCAGTTATGTTCCCAGGCTACAGGGTTCCAGAATAAAACCTCAGTCATGTTCCCAGTCCACAGGGTTCCAGAAT
The DNA here is from genome assembly GCF_965194825.1 of Balaenoptera physalus. Taxonomy (NCBI): domain Eukaryota; kingdom Metazoa; phylum Chordata; class Mammalia; order Artiodactyla; family Balaenopteridae; genus Balaenoptera; species Balaenoptera physalus. Next base: position 227,235 of record NW_028125578.1, on the reverse strand, counting down.
CATGCCTCAGTCATGTTCCCAGGCCAAAGGCATCCAGAATCAAACCTCAGTCATGTTGCCAGGCCATAGGGTACCACAATCAAACCTCAGTCATATTCCCAGACCTCAGGTTTACAGAATCAAACCGATTTCATGTTCCCAGGCAACAGGGTACCAGAATCCAAACCGATGTCATGTTCCCAGGCCACAGGATTCCACATTCTAACATCAGTCATGTTCCCAGGCCAATGGTTTCCAGAATCAAACCTCAGTCATATTCCCAGGCCACATGGTTACAGAATCAAACCTCAGTCGTGTTCCCAGGACACAGGGTTCCAGAATAAAACCTCAGTCATGTTCCCTGGACACAGGTTTCAGAAATCAAATCCCAGTCATGTTCCCAGGCCAGAGGGTTCCACAATCAAACCTCAGTCCTGTTGCCAGGCCACGGTTCCACCATCAAGCCTCAGTCATGTTCCCAGGTCAGAGTGTTCCACAATCTAACCTAAGTCATCTTGCCAAGCCACAGGGTTCCACCATCAAACCTCAGGCATATTGCCAGGCCACAGTGTTCCACCATCAAGCCTCACTCATGTTCCCAAGCCTGAGGGTTCCACTATCAAACCTCAATCATGTGGCCAGGCCACAGGATTCAACCATGAAACCTCAGTCATGTTCCCAGTAAACAGGGCTCCAGAATCAAACCAATGTCATGTTCCCATGCCACGGGGTTCCAGTATCAGGCCTCAGTCATGGTCCCCGTGCACAGGATTCCAAATCAAACCTCAGTCATGTTGCCAGTCCACAGGTTTCTGCCATCAAACCTCAGTCATGTTCCCAGTAAACAGGGCTCCAGAATCAAGCCTCAGTCATTTTGCCAGGCCAGAGTGTTCCACCATCAAACCTCAGTCATGATCCCAGGCCACATGTTTCCACAATGAAACCTCAGTCATTTTCCCAGGCCAAAGGTTTCCAGAATCAAACCTCAGTCATATTCCCAGGACACATGGTTCCAGAATCAACCTGAGTCATGTTCGAAGGCCACAGGTTTCAACAATCAAACCTCAGTCATGTTCCCAGGACACAGGTGTCCAGAATCAAACCTCAGTCATGTTCCCAGAGAACAGGCTTCCAGAAACAAACCTCAGTCATGTTCCCAAGCCACAGGGTTGCAGAATCAAACCTCAGTCTTGTTCCCAGGACACAGGTGTCCAGAATCAAACCGCAGTCATGTTCCCAGGGAACAGGCTTCCAGAAACAAACCTCAGTCATGTTCCCAGGCCACAGGGTTCCAGAATCAAACTTCAGTCTTGTTCCCAGGACACAGGTTTCCAGAATCAACCAGATATCATGTTCCCTGGCCACAGTCTTCCAGAATCAATCCTCAGTCATGTTGCCAGGCCACAGGTTTCCACCATCAAACCTCAGACATGTTCCCAGGCCACAGGGTACCAGAGTCAAACCGTTCGCAGGTTCCCAGGCCACAGAGTTCCAGAATCCACCGATGTCATGCGGCCAGGCCACAGGGTTCCAGAATCAATCCTCAGTTATGTTCGCAGGCTACAGGGTTCCAGAATAAAACCTCAGTCATATTCCCAGTACATAGGGTTCCAGAACCAAGGCTCAGTAAGGTTCCCGGGTCACAGTATTCCACAATCTAAACAGATGTCTTGTTCCCAGGCCTCAGGGTTCCAGAATCCACCCATGTTATGTTCCCAGGCCACAGGGTTCCAGAATCAATCCTCAGTTATGTTCCCAGGCTACAGGGTTCCAGAATAAAACCTCAGTCATGTTCCCTGGACACAGGTTTCAGAAATCAAATCCCAGTCATGTTCCCAGGCCACAGGGTTCCACAATTAAACCTCAGTCATATTCCCACGCCAGAGGGTTCCACAATCAAACCTCAGTCCTGTTGCCAGGCCACGGTTCCACCATCAAGCCTCAGTCATGTTCCCAGGTCAGAGTGTTCCACAATCTAACCTAAGTCATCTTGCCAAGCCAAAGGGTTCCACCATCAAACCTCAGGCATATTGCCAGGCCACAGTGTTCCACCATCAAGCCTCACTCATGTTCCCAAGCCTGAGGGTTCCACTATCAAACCTCAATCATGTTGCCAGGCCACAGGATTCAACCATGAAACCTCAGTCATGTTCCCAGTAAACAGGGCTCCAGAATCAAACCAATGTCATGTTCCCATGCCACGGGGTTCCAGTATCAGGCCTCAGTCATGGTCCCCGTGCACAGGGTTCCAAATCAAACCTCAGTCATGTTGCCAGTCCACAGGTTTCTGCCATCAAACCTCAGTCATGTTCCCAGTAAACAGGGCTCCAGAATCAAGCCTCAGTCATTTTGCCAGGCCAGAGTGTTCCACCATCAAACCTCAGTCATGATCCCAGGCCACATGTTTCCACAATGAAACCTCAGTCATTTTCCCAGGCCAAAGGTTTCCAGAATCAAACATCAGTCATATTCCCAGGACACATGGTTCCAGAATCAACCTAAGTCATGTTCGAAGGCCACAGTTTTCAACAATCAAACCTCAGTCATGTTCCCAGTCCACAGGGTTCCAGAATCAAGGCTCAGTCAGGTACCCGGGGCACAGTATTCCACAGTCTAAACAGATGTCATGTTCCCAGGCATCAGGGTTCCAGAATCCACCCATGTCATGTTCCCAGGCCACAGGGTTCCAGAATCAATCCTCAGTTATGTTCCCAGGCTACAGGGTTCCAGAATAAAACCTCAGTCATGTTCCTAGTGCACAGTGTTCCAGAACCAAGGCTCAGTCAGGTTCCCGGGCCAAAGTATTCCACAATCTAAACAGATGTCATGTTTCCAGGCCACAGGTCTTCAGAATCACGCCTCAGTCATTTTCCCAGGCCACAGAGATCCAGAATCAAACCTCAGTCATGTTGCCAGGCCTAAGATTTCCGGAATCAAACCGATTTCGTTTTCCCAGGCCACAGGGTTCCAGAGTCAAACCGTTCGCAGGTTCCCAGGCCACAGTGTTCCAGAATCCACCGATGTCATGTTCCCAGGCCACAGGCTTCCAGAATCAATCCTCAGTTATGTTCCCAGGCTACAGGGTTCCAGAATAAAACCTCAGTCATGTTCCCAGTCCACAGGGTTCCAGAATCATGCCTCAGTCATGTTCCCAGGCCAAAGGCATCCAGAATCAAACCTCAGTCATGTTGCCAGGCCATAGGGTACCACAATCAAACCTCAGTCATATTCCCAGACCTCAGGTTTACAGAATCAAACCGATTTCATGTTCCCAGGCAACAGGGTACCAGAATCCAAACCGATGTCATGTTCCCAGGCCACAGGATTCCACATTCTAACATCAGTCATGTTCCCAGGCCAATGGTTTCCAGAATCAAACCTCAGTCATATTCCCAGGCCACATGGTTACAGAATCAAACCTCAGTCGTGTTCCCAGGACACAGGGTTCCAGAATAAAACCTCAGTCATGTTCCCTGGACACAGGTTTCAGAAATCAAATCCCAGTCATGTTCCCAGGCCAGAGGGTTCCACAATCAAACCTCAGTCCTGTTGCCAGGCCACGGTTCCACCATCAAGCCTCAGTCATGTTCCCAGGTCAGAGTGTTCCACAATCTAACCTAAGTCATCTTGCCAAGCCACAGGGTTCCACCATCAAACCTCAGGCATATTGCCAGGCCACAGTGTTCCACCATCAAGCCTCACTCATGTTCCCAAGCCTGAGGGTTCCACTATCAAACCTCAATCATGTGGCCAGGCCACAGGATTCAACCATGAAACCTCAGTCATGTTCCCAGTAAACAGGGCTCCAGAATCAAACCAATGTCATGTTCCCATGCCACGGGGTTCCAGTATCAGGCCTCAGTCATGGTCCCCGTGCACAGGATTCCAAATCAAACCTCAGTCATGTTGCCAGTCCACAGGTTTCTGCCATCAAACCTCAGTCATGTTCCCAGTAAACAGGGCTCCAGAATCAAGCCTCAGTCATTTTGCCAGGCCAGAGTGTTCCACCATCAAACCTCAGTCATGATCCCAGGCCACATGTTTCCACAATGAAACCTCAGTCATTTTCCCAGGCCAAAGGTTTCCAGAATCAAACCTCAGTCATATTCCCAGGACACATGGTTCCAGAATCAACCTGAGTCATGTTCGAAGGCCACAGGTTTCAACAATCAAACCTCAGTCATGTTCCCAGGACACAGGTGTCCAGAATCAAACCTCAGTCATGTTCCCAGAGAACAGGCTTCCAGAAACAAACCTCAGTCATGTTCCCAAGCCACAGGGTTGCAGAATCAAACCTCAGTCTTGTTCCCAGGACACAGGTGTCCAGAATCAAACCGCAGTCATGTTCCCAGGGAACAGGCTTCCAGAAACAAACCTCAGTCATGTTCCCAGGCCACAGGGTTCCAGAATCAAACTTCAGTCTTGTTCCCAGGACACAGGTTTCCAGAATCAACCAGATATCATGTTCCCTGGCCACAGTCTTCCAGAATCAATCCTCAGTCATGTTGCCAGGCCACAGGTTTCCACCATCAAACCTCAGACATGTTCCCAGGCCACAGGGTACCAGAGTCAAACCGTTCGCAGGTTCCCAGGCCACAGAGTTCCAGAATCCACCGATGTCATGCGGCCAGGCCACAGGGTTCCAGAATCAATCCTCAGTTATGTTCGCAGGCTACAGGGTTCCAGAATAAAACCTCAGTCATATTCCCAGTACATAGGGTTCCAGAACCAAGGCTCAGTAAGGTTCCCGGGTCACAGTATTCCACAATCTAAACAGATGTCTTGTTCCCAGGCCTCAGGGTTCCAGAATCCACCCATGTTATGTTCCCAGGCCACAGGGTTCCAGAATCAATCCTCAGTTATGTTCCCAGGCTACAGGGTTCCAGAATAAAACCTCAGTCATGTTCCCTGGACACAGGTTTCAGAAATCAAATCCCAGTCATGTTCCCAGGCCACAGGGTTCCACAATTAAACCTCAGTCATATTCCCACGCCAGAGGGTTCCACAATCAAACCTCAGTCCTGTTGCCAGGCCACGGTTCCACCATCAAGCCTCAGTCATGTTCCCAGGTCAGAGTGTTCCACAATCTAACCTAAGTCATCTTGCCAAGCCAAAGGGTTCCACCATCAAACCTCAGGCATATTGCCAGGCCACAGTGTTCCACCATCAAGCCTCACTCATGTTCCCAAGCCTGAGGGTTCCACTATCAAACCTCAATCATGTTGCCAGGCCACAGGATTCAACCATGAAACCTCAGTCATGTTCCCAGTAAACAGGGCTCCAGAATCAAACCAATGTCATGTTCCCATGCCACGGGGTTCCAGTATCAGGCCTCAGTCATGGTCCCCGTGCACAGGGTTCCAAATCAAACCTCAGTCATGTTGCCAGTCCACAGGTTTCTGCCATCAAACCTCAGTCATGTTCCCAGTAAACAGGGCTCCAGAATCAAGCCTCAGTCATTTTGCCAGGCCAGAGTGTTCCACCATCAAACCTCAGTCATGATCCCAGGCCACATGTTTCCACAATGAAACCTCAGTCATTTTCCCAGGCCAAAGGTTTCCAGAATCAAACATCAGTCATATTCCCAGGACACATGGTTCCAGAATCAACCTAAGTCATGTTCGAAGGCCACAGTTTTCAACAATCAAACCTCAGTCATGTTCCCAGTCCACAGGGTTCCAGAATCAAGGCTCAGTCAGGTACCCGGGGCACAGTATTCCACAGTCTAAACAGATGTCATGTTCCCAGGCATCAGGGTTCCAGAATCCACCCATGTCATGTTCCCAGGCCACAGGGTTCCAGAATCAATCCTCAGTTATGTTCCCAGGTTACAGGGTTCCAGAATAAAACCTCAGTCATATTCCCTGTACATAGGGTTCCAGAACCAAGGCTCAGTCAGGTTCCCGGGTCACAGTATTCCACAATCTAAACAGATGTCTTGTTCCCAGGCCTCAGGGTTCCAGAATCCACCCATGTTATGTTCCCAGGCCACAGGGTTCCAGAATCAATCCTCAGTTATGTTCCCAGGCTACAGGGTTCCAGAATAAAACCTCAGTCATGTTCCTAGTGCACAGTGTTCCAGAACCAAGGCTCAGTCAGGTTCCCGGGCCAAAGTATTCCACAATCTAAACAGATGTCATGTTTCCAGGCCACAGGTCTTCAGAATCACGCTTCAGTCATTTTCCCAGGCCACAGAGACCTAGAATCAAACCTCAGTCATGTTGCCAGGCCTCAGATTTCCGGAATCAAACCGATTTCGTGTTCCCAGGCCACAGGGTTCCAGAGTCAAACCGTTCGCAGGTTCCCAGGCCACAGTGTTCCAGAATCCACCGATGTCATGTTCCCAGGCCACAGGCTTCCAGAATCAATCCTCAGTTATGTTCCCAGGCTACAGGGTTCCAGAATAAAACCTCAGTCATGTTCCCAGTCCACAGGGTTCCAGAACCAAGGCTCAGTCAGGTTCCCGGGCCACAGTATTCCACAATCTAAACAGATGTCATGTTCCAAGGCCTCAGTTTTCCAGAATCCACCCATGTCATGTTCCTGGGCCACAGGGTTCCAAAGTGAATCCTCAGTTATGTTCCCAGGCTACACGGCTCCAGAATAAAACCTCAGTCATATTCCCATTCCACAGGTTTCCAGAACCAACGCTCAGTCAAGTTCCCAGGCCACAGGATTCCACAATCTAAACAGATTTCATGTTCCCAGGCCTCAGGGTTCCAGAATCCACCCATGTCATGTTAACAGGACACAGGGTTCCAGAATGAAACCTCAGTCATGTTCCCAGTCCACAGTGGTCCAGAACCAAGGCTCAGTCAGGTTCCCGGGGCACAGTATTCCACAATCTAAACAGATGTCATGTTCCCAGGCCACAGGGATCCAGAATCAAACCTCAGTCATGTTGCCAGGCCATAGGGTACCACCATCAAACCTCAGTCATATTCCCAGACCTCAGGTTTACAGAATCAAACCGATTTCATGTTCCCAGGCAACAGGGTACCAGAATCCAAACCGATGTCATGTTCCCAGGCCACAGGATTCCACATTCTAACATCAGTCATGTTCCCAGGCCAATGGTTTCCAGAATCAAACCTCAGTCATATTCCCAGGCCACATGGTTACAGAATCAAACCTCAGTCGTGTTCCCAGGACACAGGGTTCCAGAATAAAACCTCAGTCATGTTCCCTGGACACAGGTTTCAGAAATCAAATCCCAGTCATGTTCCCAGGCCACAGGGTTCCACAATTAAACCTCAGTCATATTCCCAGGCCAGAGGGTTCCACAATCAAACCTCAGTCCTGTGGCCAGGCCACGGTTCCACCATCAAGCCTCAGTCATGTTCCCAGGTCAGAGTGTTCCACAATCTAACCTAAGTCATCTTGCCAAGCCACAGGGTTCCACCATCAAACCTCAGGCATATTGCCAGGCCACAGTGTTCCACCATCAAGCCTCACTCATGTTCCCAAGCCTGAGGGTTCCACTATCAAACCTCAATCATGTTGCCAGGCCACAGGATTCAACCATGAAACCTCAGTCATGTTCCCAGTAAACAGGGCTCCAGAATCAAACCAATGTCATGTTCCCATGCCACGGGGTTCCAGTATCAGGCCTCAGGCATGGTCCCCGTGCACAGGGTTCCAAATCAAACCTCAGTCATGTTGCCAGTCCACAGGTTTCTGCCATCAAACCTCAGTCATGTTCCCAGTAAACAGGGCTCCAGAATCAAGCCTCAGTCATTTTGCCAGGCCAGAGTGTTCCACCATCAAACCTCAGTCATGATCCCAGGCCACATGTTTCCACAATGAAACCTCAGTCATTTTCCCAGGCCAAAGGTTTCCAGAATCAAACCTCAGTCATATTCCCAGGACACATGGTTCCAGAATCAACCTGAGTCATGTTCGAAGGCCACAGGTTTCAACAATCAAACCTCAGTCATGTTCCCAGGACACAGGTGTCCAGAATCAAACCTCAGTCATGTTCCCAGAGAACAGGCTTCCAGAAACAAACCTCAGTCATGTTCCCAAGCCACAGGGTTGCAGAATCAAACCTCAGTCTTGTTCCCAGGACACAGGTGTCCAGAATCAAACCGCAGTCATGTTCCCAGGGAACAGGCTTCCAGAAACAAACCTCAGTCATGTTCCCAGGCCACAGGGTTCCAGAATCAAACTTCAGTCTTGTTCCCAGGACACAGGTTTCCAGAATCAACCAGATATCATGTCCCCTGGCCACAGTCTTCCAGAATCAATCCTCAGTCATGTTGCCAGGCCACAGGTTTCCACCATCAAACCTCAGACATGTTCCCAGGCCACAGGGTACCAGAGTCAAACCGTTCGCAGGTTCCCAGGCCACAGAGTTCCAGAATCCACCGATGTCATGCGGCCAGGCCACAGGGTTCCAGAATCAATCCTCAGTTATGTTCGCAGGCTACAGGGTTCCGGAATAAAACCTCAGTCATGTTCCCAGTCCACAGGGTTCCAGAATCAAGGCTCAGTCAGGTACCCGGGGCACAGTATTCCACAATCTAAACAGATGTCATGTTCCCAGGCCTCAGGGTTCCAGAATCCACCCATGTCATGTTCCCAGGCCACAGGGTTCCAGAATCAATCCTCAGTTATGTTCCCAGGCTACAGGGTTCCAGAATAAAACCTCAGTCATATTCCCAGTACATAGGGTTCCAGAACCAAGGCTCAGTCAGGTTCCCGGGGCACAGTATTCCACAATCTAAACAGATGTCATGTTCCCAGGCCACAGGGATCCAGAATCAAACCTCAGTCATGTTGCCAGGCCATAGGGTACCACCATCAAACCTCAGTTATATTCCCAGGACTAAGGTTTCCAGAATCAAACCGATTTCATGTTTCCAGGCAACAGGGTACCAGAATCTAAACCGATGTCATGTTCCCAGGGCACAGGATTCCACACTCTAACATCAGTCATGTTCCCAGGCCAATGGTTTCCAGAATCAAACCTAAGTCATATTCCCAGGCCACATGGTTCCAGAATCAAACCTCTGTCGTGTTCCCAGGACACAGGGTTCCAGAATAAAACCTCAGTCATTTTACCTGGACACAGGTTTCAGAAATCAAATCCCAGTCATGTTCCCAGGCCACAGGGTTCCAGAATCAATCCTCAGTTATGTTCCCAGGCTACAGGGTTCCAGAATAAAACGTCAGTCATGTTCCCAGTCCACAGGGTTCCAGAACCAAGGCTCAGTCACGTTCCCAGGGCACAGTATTCCACAATCTAAACAGATGTCATGTTCCCAGGCCTCAGGGTTCCAGAATCCACCCATGTCATGTTCCCAGGCCACAGGGTTCCAGAATCAATCCTCAGTTATGTTCCCAGGCTACAGGGTTCCAGAATAAAACCTCAGTCATATTCCCAGTACATAGGGTTCCAGAACCAAGGCTCAGTCAGGTTCCCGGGGCACAGTATTCCACAATCCAAACAGATGTCATGTTCCCAGGCCACAGGGATCCAGAATCAAACCTCAGTCATGTTGCCAGGCCATAGGGTACCACCATCAAACCTCAGTTATATTCCCAGGACTAAGGTTTCCAGAATCAAACCGATTTCATGTTTCCAGGCAACAGGGTACCAGAATCTAAACCGATGTCATGTTCCCAGGGCACAGGATTCCACACTCTAACATCAGTCATGTTCCAAGGCCAATGGTTTCCAGAATCAAACCTAAGTCATATTCCCAGGCCACATGGTTCCAGAATCAAACCTCTGTCGTGTTCCCAGGACACAGGGTTCCAGAATAAAACCTCAGTCATTTTCCCTGGACACAGGTTTCAGAAATCAAATCCCAGTCATGTTCCCAGGCCACAGGGTTCCAGAATCAATCCTCAGTTATGTTCCCAGGCTACAGGGTTCCAGAATAAAACGTCAGTCATGTTCCCAGTCCACAGGGTTCCAGAACCAAGGCTCAGTCACGTTCCCAGGGCACAGTATTCCACAATCTAAACAGATGTCATGTTCCCAGGCCTCAGGGTTCCAGAATCCACCCATGTCATGTTCCCAGGCCACAGGGTTCCAGAATCAATCCTCAGTTATGTTCCCAGGCTACAAGGTTCCAGAATAAAACCTCAGTCATGTTCCCAGGCCTCAGGGTTCCAGAATCCACCCATGTCATGTTCCCAGGCCACAGGGTTCCAGAATCAATCCTCAGTTATGTTCCCAGGCTACAGGGTTCCAGAATAAAACCTCAGTCATGTTCCCAGTCCATAGGGTTCCAGAACCAAGGCTCAGTCAGGTTCCCGGGGCACAGTATTCCACAATCCAAACAGATGTCATGTTCCCAGGCCACAGGCATCCAGAATCAAACCTCAGTCATGTTGCCAGGCCATAGGGTACCACCATCAAACCTCAGTTATATTCCCAGGACTAAGGTTTCCAGAATCAAACCGATTTCATGTTTCCAGGCAACAGGGTACCAGAATCTAAACCGATGTCATGTTCCCAGGGCACAGGATTCCACACTCTAACATCAGTCATGTTCCAAGGCCAATGGTTTCCAGAATCAAACCTAAGTCATATTCCCAGGCCACATGGTTACACAATCAAACCTCAGTCGTGTTCCCAGGACACAGGGTTCCAGAATAAAACCTCAGTCATGTTCCCTGGACACAGGTTTCAGAAATCAAATCCCAGTCATGTTCCCAGGCCACAGGGTTCCACAATTAAACCTCAGTCATATTCCCAGGCCAGAGGGTTCCACAATCAAACCTCAGTCCGGTTGCCAGGCCACGGTTCCACCATCAAGCCTCAGTCATGTTCCCAGGTCAGAGTGTTCCACAATCTAACCTAAGTCATCTTGCCAAGCCACAGGGTTCCACCATCAAACCTCAGGCATATTGCCAGGCCACAGTGTTCCACCATCAAGCCTCACTCATGTTCCCAAGCCTGAGGGTTCCACTATCAAACCTCAATCATGTTGCCAGGCCACAGGATTCAACCATGAAACCTCAGTCATGTTCCCAGTAAACAGGGCTCCAGAATCAAACCAATGTCATGTTCCCATGCCACGGGGTTCCAGTATCAGGCCTCAGGCATGGTCCCCGTGCACAGGGTTCCAAATCAAACCTCAGTCAAGTTGCCAGTCCACAGGTTTCTGCCATCAAACCTCAGTCATGTTCCCAGTAAACAGGGCTCCAGAATCAAGCCTCAGTCATTTTGCCAGGCCAGAGTGTTCCACCATCAAACCTCAGTCATGATCCCAGGCCACATGTTTCCACAATGAAACCTCAGTCATTTTCCCAGGCCAAAGGTTTCCAGAATCAAACCTCAGTCATATTCCCAGGACACATGGTTCCAGAATCAACCTGAGTCATGTTCGAAGGCCACAGGTTTCAACAATCAAACCTCAGTCATGTTCCCAGGACACAGGTGTCCAGAATCAAACCTCAGTCATGTTCCCAGAGAACAGGCTTCCAGAAACAAACCTCAGTCATGTTCCCAAGCCACAGGGTTGCAGAATCAAACCTCAGTCTTGTTCCCAGGACACAGGTGTCCAGAATCAAACCGCAGTCATGTTCCCAGGGAACAGGCTTCCAGAAACAAACCTCAGTCATGTTCCCAGGCCACAGGGTTCCAGAATCAAACTTCAGTCTTGTTCCCAGGACACAGGTTTCCAGAATCAACCAGATATCATGTTCCCTGGCCACAGTCTTCCAGAATCAATCCTCAGTCATGTTGCCAGGCCACAGGTTTCCACCATCAAACCTCAGACATGTTCCCAGGCCACAGGGTACCAGAGTCAAACCGTTCGCAGGTTCCCAGGCCACAGAGTTCCAGAATCCACCGATGTCATGCGGCCAGGCCACAGGGTTCCAGAATCAATCCTCAGTTATGTTCGCAGGCTACAGGGTTCCGGAATAAAACCTCAGTCATGTTCCCAGTCCACAGGGTTCCAGAATCAAGGCTCAGTCAGGTACCCGGGGCACAGTATTCCACAATCTAAACAGATGTCATGTTCCCAGGCCTCAGGGTTCCAGAATCCACCCATGTCATGTTCCCAGGCCACAGGGTTCCAGAATCAATCCTCAGTTATGTTCCCAGGCTACAGGGTTCCAGAATAAAACCTCAGTCATATTCCCAGTACATAGGGTTCCAGAACCAAGGCTCAGTCAGGTTCCCGGGGCACAGTATTCCACAATCTAAACAGATGTCATGTTCCCAGGCCACAGGGATCCAGAATCAAACCTCAGTCATGTTGCCAGGCCATAGGGTACCACCATCAAACCTCAGTTATATTCCCAGGACTAAGGTTTCCAGAATCAAACCGATTTCATGTTTCCAGGCAACAGGGTACCAGAATCTAAACCGATGTCATGTTCCCAGGGCACAGGATTCCACACTCTAACATCAGTCATGTTCCCAGGCCAATGGTTTCCAGAATCAAACCTAAGTCATATTCCCAGGCCACATGGTTCCAGAATCAAACCTCTGTCGTGTTCCCAGGACACAGGGTTCCAGAATAAAACCTCAGTCATTTTCCCTGGACACAGGTTTCAGAAATCAAATCCCAGTCATGTTCCCAGGCCACAGGGTTCCAGAATCAATCCTCAGTTATGTTCCCAGGCTACAGGGTTCCAGAATAAAACGTCAGTCATGTTCCCAGTCCACAGGGTTCCAGAACCAAGGCTCAGTCACGTTCCCAGGGCACAGTATTCCACAATCTAAACAGATGTCATGTTCCCAGGCCTCAGGGTTCCAGAATCCACCCATGTCATGTTCCCAGGCCACAGGGTTCCAGAATCAATCCTCAGTTATGTTCCCAGGCTACAGGGTTCCAGAATAAAACCTCAGTCATATTCCCAGTACATAGGGTTCCAGAACCAAGGCTCAGTCAGGTTCCCGGGGCACAGTATTCCACAATCCAAACAGATGTCATGTTCCCAGGCCACAGGGATCCAGAATCAAACCTCAGTCATGTTGCCAGGCCATAGGGTACCACCATCAAACCTCAGTTATATTCCCAGGACTAAGGTTTCCAGAATCAAACCGATTTCATGTTTCCAGGCAACAGGGTACCAGAATCTAAACCGATGTCATGTTCCCAGGGCACAGGATTCCACACTCTAACATCAGTCATGTTCCAAGGCCAATGGTTTCCAGAATCAAACCTAAGTCATATTCCCAGGCCACATGGTTCCAGAATCAAACCTCTGTCGTGTTCCCAGGACACAGGGTTCCAGAATAAAACCTCAGTCATTTTCCCTGGACACAGGTTTCAGAAATCAAATCCCAGTCATGTTCCCAGGCCACAGGGTTCCAGAATCAATCCTCAGTTATGTTCCCAGGCTACAGGGTTCCAGAATAAAACGTCAGTCATGTTCCCAGTCCACAGGGTTCCAGAACCAAGGCTCAGTCACGTTCCCAGGGCACAGTATTCCACAATCTAAACAGATGTCATGTTCCCAGGCCTCAGGGTTCCAGAATCCACCCATGTCATGTTCCCAGGCCACAGGGTTCCAGAATCAATCCTCAGTTATGTTCCCAGGCTACAAGGTTCCAGAATAAAACCTCAGTCATGTTCCCAGGCCTCAGGGTTCCAGAATCCACCCATGTCATGTTCCCAGGCCACAGGGTTCCAGAATCAATCCTCAGTTATGTTCCCAGGCTACAGGGTTCCAGAATAAAACCTCAGTCATGTTCCCAGTCCATAGGGTTCCAGAACCAAGGCTCAGTCAGGTTCCCGGGGCACAGTATTCCACAATCCAAACAGATGTCATGTTCCCAGGCCACAGGCATCCAGAATCAAACCTCAGTCATGTTGCCAGGCCATAGGGTACCACCATCAAACCTCAGTTATATTCCCAGGACTAAGGTTTCCAGAATCAAACCGATTTCATGTTTCCAGGCAACAGGGTACCAGAATCTAAACCGATGTCATGTTCCCAGGGCACAGGATTCCACACTCTAACATCAGTCATGTTCCAAGGCCAATGGTTTCCAGAATCAAACCTAAGTCATATTCCCAGGCCACATGGTTACACAATCAAACCTCAGTCGTGTTCCCAGGACACAGGGTTCCAGAATAAAACCTCAGTCATGTTCCCTGGACACAGGTTTCAGAAATCAAATCCCAGTCATGTTCCCAGGCCACAGGGTTCCACAATTAAACCTCAGTCATATTCCCAGGCCAGAGGGTTCCACAATCAAACCTCAGTCCGGTTGCCAGGCCACGGTTCCACCATCAAGCCTCAGTCATGTTCCCAGGTCAGAGTGTTCCACAATCTAACCTAAGTCATCTTGCCAAGCCACAGGGTTCCACCATCAAACCTCAGGCATATTGCCAGGCCACAGTGTTCCACCATCAAGCCTCACTCATGTTCCCAAGCCTGAGGGTTCCACTATCAAACCTCAATCATGTTGCCAGGCCACAGGATTCAACCATGAAACCTCAGTCATGTTCCCAGTAAACAGGGCTCCAGAATCAAACCAATGTCATGTTCCCATGCCACGGGGTTCCAGTATCAGGCCTCAGGCATGGTCCCCGTGCACAGGGTTCCAAATCAAACCTCAGTCAAGTTGCCAGTCCACAGGTTTCTGCCATCAAACCTCAGTCATGTTCCCAGTAAACAGGGCTCCAGAATCAAGCCTCAGTCATTTTGCCAGGCCAGAGTGTTCCACCATCAAACCTCAGTCATGATCCCAGGCCACATGTTTCCACAATGAAACCTCAGTCATTTTCCCAGGCCAAAGGTTTCCAGAATCAAACCTCAGTCATATTCCCAGGACACATGGTTCCAGAATCAACCTGAGTCATGTTCGAAGGCCACAGGTTTCAACAATCAAACCTCAGTCATGTTCCCAGGACACAGGTGTCCAGAATCAAACCTCAGTCATGTTCCCAGAGAACAGGCTTCCAGAAACAAACCTCAGTCATGTTCCCAAGCCACAGGGTTGCAGAATCAAACCTCAGTCTTGTTCCCAGGACACAGGTGTCCAGAATCAAACCGCAGTCATGTTCCCAGGGAACAGGCTTCCAGAAACAAACCTCAGTCATGTTCCCAGGCCACAGGGTTCCAGAATCAAACTTCAGTCTTGTTCCCAGGACACAGGTTTCCAGAATCAACCAGATATCATGTTCCCTGGCCACAGTCTTCCAGAATCAATCCTCAGTCATGTTGCCAGGCCACAGGTTTCCACCATCAAACCTCAGACATGTTCCCAGGCCACAGGGTACCAGAGTCAAACCGTTCGCAGGTTCCCAGGCCACAGAGTTCCAGAATCCACCGATGTCATGCGGCCAGGCCACAGGGTTCCAGAATCAATCCTCAGTTATGTTCGCAGGCTACAGGGTTCCGGAATAAAACCTCAGTCATGTTCCCAGTCCACAGGGTTCCAGAATCAAGGCTCAGTCAGGTACCCGGGGCACAGTATTCCACAATCTAAACAGATGTCATGTTCCCAGGCCTCAGGGTTCCAGAATCCACCCATGTCATGTTCCCAGGCCACAGGGTTCCAGAATCAATCCTCAGTTATGTTCCCAGGCTACAGGGTTCCAGAATAAAACCTCAGTCATATTCCCAGTACATAGGGTTCCAGAACCAAGGCTCAGTCAGGTTCCCGGGGCACAGTATTCCACAATCTAAACAGATGTCATGTTCCCAGGCCACAGGGATCCAGAATCAAACCTCAGTCATGTTGCCAGGCCATAGGGTACCACCATCAAACCTCAGTTATATTCCCAGGACTAAGGTTTCCAGAATCAAACCGATTTCATGTTTCCAGGCAACAGGGTACCAGAATCTAAACCGATGTCATGTTCCCAGGGCACAGGATTCCACACTCTAACATCAGTCATGTTCCCAGGCCAATGGTTTCCAGAATCAAACCTAAGTCATATTCCCAGGCCACATGGTTCCAGAATCAAACCTCTGTCGTGTTCCCAGGACACAGGGTTCCAGAATAAAACCTCAGTCATTTTCCCTGGACACAGGTTTCAGAAATCAAATCCCAGTCATGTTCCCAGGCCACAGGGTTCCAGAATCAATCCTCAGTTATGTTCCCAGGCTACAGGGTTCCAGAATAAAACGTCAGTCATGTTCCCAGTCCACAGGGTTCCAGAACCAAGGCTCAGTCACGTTCCCAGGGCACAGTATTCCACAATCTAAACAGATGTCATGTTCCCAGGCCTCAGGGTTCCAGAATCCACCCATGTCATGTTCCCAGGCCACAGGGTTCCAGAATCAATCCTCAGTTATGTTCCCAGGCTACAGGGTTCCAGAATAAAACCTCAGTCATATTCCCAGTACATAGGGTTCCAGAACCAAGGCTCAGTCAGGTTCCCGGGGCACAGTATTCCACAATCCAAACAGATGTCATGTTCCCAGGCCACAGGGATCCAGAATCAAACCTCAGTCATGTTGCCAGGCCATAGGGTACCACCATCAAACCTCAGTTATATTCCCAGGACTAAGGTTTCCAGAATCAAACCGATTTCATGTTTCCAGGCAACAGGGTACCAGAATCTAAACCGATGTCATGTTCCCAGGGCACAGGATTCCACACTCTAACATCAGTCATGTTCCAAGGCCAATGGTTTCCAGAATCAAACCTAAGTCATATTCCCAGGCCACATGGTTCCAGAATCAAACCTCTGTCGTGTTCCCAGGACACAGGGTTCCAGAATAAAACCTCAGTCATTTTCCCTGGACACAGGTTTCAGAAATCAAATCCCAGTCATGTTCCCAGGCCACAGGGTTCCAGAATCAATCCTCAGTTATGTTCCCAGGCTACAGGGTTCCAGAATAAAACGTCAGTCATGTTCCCAGTCCACAGGGTTCCAGAACCAAGGCTCAGTCACGTTCCCAGGGCACAGTATTCCACAATCTAAACAGATGTCATGTTCCCAGGCCTCAGGGTTCCAGAATCCACCCATGTCATGTTCCCAGGCCACAGGGTTCCAGAATCAATCCTCAGTTATGTTCCCAGGCTACAAGGTTCCAGAATAAAACCTCAGTCATGTTCCCAGGCCTCAGGGTTCCAGAATCCACCCATGTCATGTTCCCAGGCCACAGGGTTCCAGAATCAATCCTCAGTTATGTTCCCAGGCTACAGGGTTCCAGAATAAAACCTCAGTCATGTTCCCAGTCCATAGGGTTCCAGAACCAAGGCTCAGTCAGGTTCCCGGGGCACAGTATTCCACAATCCAAACAGATGTCATGTTCCCAGGCCACAGGCATCCAGAATCAAACCTCAGTCATGTTGCCAGGCCATAGGGTACCACCATTAAACCTCAGTTATATTCCCAGGACTAAGGTTTCCAGAATCAAACCGATTTCATGTTTCCAGGCAACAGGGTACCAGAATCTAAACCGATGTCATGTTCCCAGGGCACAGGATTCCACACTCTAACATCAGTCATGTTCCAAGGCCAATGGTTTCCAGAATCAAACCTAAGTCATATTCCCAGGCCACATGGTTACACAATCAAACCTCAGTCGTGTTCCCAGGACACAGGGTTCCAGAATAAAACCTCAGTCATGTTCCCTGGACACAGGTTTCAGAAATCAAATCCCAGTCATGTTCCCAGGCCACAGGGTTCCACAATTAAACCTCAGTCATATTCCCAGGCCAGAGGGTTCCACAATCAAACCTCAGTCCTGTTGCCAGGCCACGGTTCCACCATCAAGCCTCAGTCATGTTCCCAGGTCAGAGTGTTCCACAATCTAACCTAAGTCATCTTGCCAAGCCACAGGGTTCCACCATCAAACCTCAGGCATATTGCCAGGCCACAGTGTTCCACCATCAAGCCTCACTCATGTTCCCAAGCCTGAGGGTTCCACTATCAAACCTCAATCATGTTGCCAGGCCACAGGATTCAACCATGAAACCTCAGTCATGTTCCCAGTAAACAGGGCTCCAGAATCAAACCAATGTCATGTTCCCATGCCACGGGGTTCCAGTATCAGGCCTCAGGCATGGTCCCCGTGCACAGGGTTCCAAATCAAACCTCAGTCATGTTGCCAGTCCACAGGTTTCTGCCATCAAACCTCAGTCATGTTCCCAGTAAACAGGGCTCCAGAATCAAGCCTCAGTCATTTTGCCAGGCCAGAGTGTTCCACCATCAAACCTCAGTCATGATCCCAGGCCACATGTTTCCACAATGAAACCTCAGTCATTTTCCCAGGCCAAAGGTTTCCAGAATCAAACCTCAGTCATATTCCCAGGACACATGGTTCCAGAATCAACCTGAGTCATGTTCGAAGGCCACAGGTTTCAACAATCAAACCTCAGTCATGTTCCCAGGACACAGGTGTCCAGAATCAAACCTCAGTCATGTTCCCAGAGAACAGGCTTCCAGAAACAAACCTCAGTCATGTTCCCAAGCCACAGGGTTGCAGAATCAAACCTCAGTCTTGTTCCCAGGACACAGGTGTCCAGAATCAAACCGCAGTCATGTTCCCAGGGAACAGGCTTCCAGAAACAAACCTCAGTCATGTTCCCAGGCCACAGGGTTCCAGAATCAAACTTCAGTCTTGTTCCCAGGACACAGGTTTCCAGAATCAACCAGATATCATGTTCCCTGGCCACAGTCTTCCAGAATCAATCCTCAGTCATGTTGCCAGGCCACAGGTTTCCACCATCAAACCTCAGACATGTTCCCAGGCCACAGGGTACCAGAGTCAAACCGTTCGCAGGTTCCCAGGCCACAGAGTTCCAGAATCCACCGATGTCATGCGGCCAGGCCACAGGGTTCCAGAATCAATCCTCAGTTATGTTCGCAGGCTACAGGGTTCCGGAATAAAACCTCAGTCATGTTCCCAGTCCACAGGGTTCCAGAATCAAGGCTCAGTCAGGTACCCGGGGCACAGTATTCCACAATCTAAACAGATGTCATGTTCCCAGGCCTCAGGGTTCCAGAATCCACCCATGTCATGTTCCCAGGCCACAGGGTTCCAGAATCAATCCTCAGTTATGTTCCCAGTCTACAGGGTTCCAGAATAAAACCTCAGTCATATTCCCAGTACATAGGGTTCCAGAACCAAGGCTCAGTCAGGTTCCCGGGGCACAGTATTCCACAATCTAAACAGATGTCATGTTCCCAGGCCACAGGGATCCAGAATCAAACCTCAGTCATGTTGCCAGGCCATAGGGTACCACCATCAAACCTCAGTTATATTCCCAGGACTAAGGTTTCCAGAATCAAACCGATTTCATGTTTCCAGGCAACAGGGTACCAGAATCTAAACCGATGTCATGTTCCCAGGGCACAGGATTCCACACTCTAACATCAGTCATGTTCCAAGGCCAATGGTTTCCAGAATCAAACCTAAGTCATATTCCCAGGCCACATGGTTCCAGAATCAAACCTCTGTCGTGTTCCCAGGACACAGGGTTCCAGAATAAAACCTCAGTCATGTTCCCTGGACACAGGTTTCAGAAATCAAATCCCAGTCATGTTCCCAGGCCACAGGGTTCCACAATTAAACCTCAGTCATATTCCCAGGCCAGAGGGTTCCACAATCAAACCTCAGTCCTGTTGCCAGGCCACGGTTCCACCATCAAGCCTCAGTCATGTTCCCAGGTCAGAGTGTTCCACAATCTAACCTAAGTCATCTTGCCAAGCCACAGGGTTCCACCATCAAACCTCAGGCATATTGCCAGGCCACAGTGTTCCACCATCAAGCCTCACTCATGTTCCCAAGCCTGAGGGTTCCACTATCAAATCTCAATCATGTTGCCAGGCCACAGGATTCAACCATGAAACCTCAGTCATGTTCCCAGTAAACAGGGCTCCAGAATCAAACCAATGTCATGTTCCCATGCCACGGGGTTCCAGTATCAGGCCTCAGGCATGGTCCCCGTGCACAGGGTTCCAAATCAAACCTCAGTCATGTTGCCAGTCCACAGGTTTCTGCCATCAAACCTCAGTCATGTTCCCAGTAAACAGGGCTCCAGAATCAAGCCTCAGTCATTTTGCCAGGCCAGAGTGTTCCACCATCAAACCTCAGTCATGATCCCAGGCCACATGTTTCCACAATGAAACCTCAGTCATTTTCCCAGGCCAAAGGTTTCCAGAATCAAACCTCAGTCATATTCCCAGGACACATGGTTCCAGAATCAACCTGAGTCATGTTCGAAGGCCACAGGTTTCAACAATCAAACCTCAGTCATGTTCCCAGGACACAGGTGTCCAGAATCAAACCTCAGTCATGTTCCCAGAGAACAGGCTTCCAGAAACAAACCTCAGTCATGTTCCCAAGCCACAGGGTTGCAGAATCAAACCTCAGTCTTGTTCCCAGGACACAGGTGTCCAGAATCAAACCGCAGTCATGTTCCCAGGGAACAGGCTTCCAGAAACAAACCTCAGTCATGTTCCCAGGCCACAGGGTTCCAGAATCAAACTTCAGTCTTGTTCCCAGGACACAGGTTTCCAGAATCAACCAGATATCATGTTCCCTGGCCACAGTCTTCCAGAATCAATCCTCAGTCATGTTGCCAGGCCACAGGTTTCCACCATCAAACCTCAGACATGTTCCCAGGCCACAGGGTACCAGAGTCAAACCGTTCGCAGGTTCCCAGGCCACAGAGTTCCAGAATCCACCGATGTCATGCGGCCAGGCCACAGGGTTCCAGAATCAATCCTCAGTTATGTTCGCAGGCTACAGGGTTCCGGAATAAAACCTCAGTCATGTTCCCAGTCCACAGGGTTCCAGAATCAAGGCTCAGTCAGGTACCCGGGGCACAGTATTCCACAATCTAAACAGATGTCATGTTCCCAGGCCTCAGGGTTCCAGAATCCACCCATGTCATGTTCCCAGGCCACAGGGTTCCAGAATCAATCCTCAGTTATGTTCCCAGTCTACAGGGTTCCAGAATAAAACCTCAGTCATATTCCCAGTACATAGGGTTCCAGAACCAAGGCTCAGTCAGGTTCCCGGGTCACAGTATTCCACAATCTAAACAGATGTCATGTTCCCAGGCCACAGGGATCCAGAATCAAACCTCAGTCATGTTGCCAGGCCATAGGGTACCACCATCAAACCTCAGTTATATTCCCAGGACTAAGGTTTCCAGAATCAAACCGATTTCATGTTTCCAGGCAACAGGGTACCAGAATCTAAACCGATGTCATGTTCCCAGGGCACAGGAATCCACACTCTAACATCAGTCATGTTCCAAGGCCAATGGTTTCCAGAATCAAACCTAAGTCATATTCCCAGGCCACATGGTTCCAGAATCAAACTTCTGTCGTGTTCCCAGGACACAGGGTTCCAGAATAAAACCTCAGTCATGTTCCCTGGACACAGGTTTCAGAAATCAAATCCCAGTCATGTTCCCAGGCCACAGGGTTCCACAATTAAACCTCAGTCATATTCCCAGGCCAGAGGGTTCCATAATCAAACCTCAGTCCTGTTGCCAGGCCACGGTTCCACCATCAAGCCTCAGTCATGTTCCCAGGTCAGAGTGTTCCACAATCTAACCTAAGTCATCTTGCCAAGCCACAGGGTTCCACCATCAAACCTCAGGCATATTGCCAGGCCACAGTGTTCCACCATCAAGCCTCACTCATGTTCCCAAGCCTGAGGGTTCCACTATCAAACCTCAATCATGTTGCCAGGCCACAGGATTCAACCATGAAACCTCAGTCATGTTCCCAGTAAACAGGGCTCCAGAATCAAACCAATGTCATGTTCCCATGCCACGGGGTTCCAGTATCAGGCCTCAGTCATGGTCCCCGTGCACAGGGTTCCAAATCAAACCTCAGTCATGTTGCCAGTCCACAGGTTTCTGCCATCAAACCTCAGTCATGTTCCCAGTAAACAGGGCTCCAGAATCAAGCCTCAGTCATTTTGCCAGGCCAGAGTGTTCCACCATCGAACCTCAGTCATGATCCCAGGCCACATGTTTCCACAATGAAACCTCAGTCATTTTCCCAGGACAAAGGTTTCCAGAATCAAACCTCAGTCATATTTCCAGGACACATGGTTCCAGAATCAACCTGAGTCATGTTCGAAGGCCACAGGTTTCAACAATCAAACCTCAGTCATGTTCCCAGGACACAGGTGTCCAGAATCAAACCTCAGTCATGTTCCCAGGGAACAGGCTTCCAGAAACAAACCTCAGTCATGTTCCCAAGCCACAGGGTTGCAGAATCAAACCTCAGTCTTGTTCCCAGGACACAGGTGTCCAGAATCAAACCGCAGTCATGTTCCCAGGGAACAGGCTTCCAGAAACAAACCTCAGTCATGTTCCCAGACCCAGGGTTCCAGAATCAAACTTCAGTCTTGTTCCCAGGACACAGGTTTCCAGAATCAACCAGATATCATGTTCCCTGGCCACAGTCTTCCAGAATCAATCCTCAGTCATGTTGCCAGGCCACAGGTTTCCACCATCAAACCTCAGACATGTTCCCAGGCCACAGGGTACCAGAGTCAAACCGTTCGCAGGTTCCCAGGCCACAGAGTTCCAGAATCCACCGATGTCATGCGGCCAGGCCACAGGGTTCCAGAATCAATCCTCAGTTATGTTCGCAGGCTACAGGGTTCCGGAATAAAACCTCAGTCATGTTCCCTGTCCACAGGGTTCCAGAACCAAGGCGCAGTCAGGTTCCCGGGGCACAGTATTCCACAATCTAAACAGATGTCATGTTCCCAGGCCACAGGGATCCAGAATCAAACCTCAGTCATGTTGCCAGGCCATAGGGTACCACCATCAAACCTCAGTTATATTCCCAGGACTAAGGTTTCCAGAATCAAACCGATTTCATGTTTCCAGGCAACAGGGTACCAGAATCTAAACCGATGTCATGTTCCCAGGGCACAGGATTCCACACTCTAACATCAGTCATGTTCCAAGGCCAATGGTTTCCAGAATCAAACCTAAGTCATATTCCCAGGCCACATGGTTCCAGAATCAAACCTCTGTCGTGTTCCCAGGACACAGGGTTCCAGAATAAAACCTCAGTCATTTTCCCTGGACACAGGTTTCAGAAATCAAATCCCAGTCATGTTCCCAGGCCACAGGGTTCCAGAATCAATCCTCAGTTATGTTCCCAGGCTACAGGGTTCCAGAATAAAACGTCAGTCATGTTCCCAGTCCACAGGGTTCCAGAACCAAGGCTCAGTCACGTTCCCAGGGCACAGTATTCCACAATCTAAACAGATGTCATGTTCCCAGGCCTCAGGGTTCCAGAATCCACCCATGTCATGTTCCCAGGCCTCAGGGTTCCAGAATCCACCCATGTCATGTTCCCAGGCCACAGGGTTCCAGAATCAATCCTCAGTTATGTTCCCAGGCTACAAGGTTCCAGAATAAAACCTCAGTCATGTTCCTAGTCCACAGGGTTCCAGAATCCACCGTTGTCATGTGCCCAGGCCACAGGGTTCCAGAATCAATCCTCAGTTATGGTCCCAGGCTACAGGGTTCCAGAATAAAACCTCAGTCATGTTCCCAGTCCACAGGGTTCCAGAACCAAGGCTCAGTCAGGTTCCCGGGCCAAAGTATTCCACAATCTAAACAGATGTCATGTTTCCAGGCCACAGGTCTTCAGAATCACGCCTCAGTCATTTTCCCAGGCCACAGAGATCCAGAATCAAACCTCAGTCATGTTGCCAGCCCTCAGATTTCCGGAATCAAACCGATTTCGTGTTCCCAGGCCACAGGGTTCCAGAGTCAAACCGTTCGCAGGTTCCCAGGCCACAGTGTTCCAGAATCCACCGATGTCATGTTCCCAGGCCACAGGCTTCCAGAATCAATCCTCAGTTATGTTCCCAGGCTACAGGGTTCCAGAATAAAACCTCAGTCATGTTCCCAGTCCACAGGGTTCCAGAACCAAGGCTCAGTCAGGTTCCCGGGCCACAGTATTCCACAATCTAAACAGATGTCATGTTCCAAGGCCTCAGGTTTCCAGAATCCACCCATGTCATGTTCCTGGGCCACAGGGTTCCAAAGTGAATCCTCAGTTATGTTCCCAGGCTACACGGCTCCAGAATAAAACCTCAGTCATATTCCCAGTCCACAGGTTTCCAGAACCAAGGCTCAGTCAAGTTCCCAGGCCACAGTATTCCACAATCTAAACAGATTTCATGTTCCCAGGCCTCAGGGTTCCAGAATCCACCCATGTCATGTTAACAGGACACAGGGTTCCAGAATAAAACCTCAGTCATGTTCCCAGTCCACAGGGGTCCAGAACCAAGGCTCAGTCAGGTTCCCGGGGCACAGTATTCCACAATCTAAACAGATGTCATGTTCCCAGGCCACAGGGATCCAGAATCAAACCTCAGTCATGTTGCCAGGCCATAGGGTACCACCATCAAACCTCAGTCATATTCCCAGGCCTAAGGTTTCCAGAATCAAACCGATTTCATGTTTCCAGGCAACAGGGTACCAGAATCCAAACCGATGTCATGTTCCCAGGGCACAGGATTCCACACTCTAACATCAGTCATGTTCCCAGGCCAATGGTTTCCAGAATCAAACCTAAGTCATATTCCCAGGCCACATGGTTCCAGAATCAAACCTCAGTCATGTTCCCAGGACACAGGGTTCCAGAATAAAACCTCAGTCATTTTCCCTGGACACAGGTTTCAGAAATCAAATCCCAGTCATGTTCCCAGGCCACAGGGTTCCAGAATCAATCCTCAGTTATGTTCCCAGGCTACAGGGTTCCAGAATAAAACGTCAGTCATGTTCCCAGCCCACAGGGTTCCAGAACCAAGGCTCAGTCACGTTCCCAGGGCACAGTATTCCACAATCTAAACAGATGTCATGTTCCCAGGCCTCAGGGTTCCAGAATCCACCCATGTCATGTTCCCAGGCCACAGGGTTCCAGAATCAATCCTCAGTTATGTTCCCAGGCTACAAGGTTCCAGAATAAAACCTCAGTCATGTTCCTAGTCCACAGGGTTCCAGAATCCACCGTTGTCATGTGCCCAGGCCACAGGGTTCCAGAATCAATCCTCAGTTATGGTCCCAGGCTACAGGGTTCCAGAATAAAACCTCAGTCATGTTCCCAGTCCACAGGGTTCCAGAACCAAGGCTCAGTCAGGTTCCCGGGGCACAGTATTCCACAATCTAAACAGATGTCATGTTCCCAGGCCACAGGTTTCCAGAATCATGCCTCAGTCATGTTCCCAGGCCACAGGCATCCAGAATCAAACCTCAGTCATGTTGCCAGGCCATAGGGTACCACAATCAAACCTCAGTCATATTCCCAGACCTCAGGTTTACAGAATCAAACCGATTTCATGTTCCCAGGCAACAGGGTACCAGAATCCAAACCGATGGCATGTTCCCAGGCCACAGGATTCCACATTCTAACATCAGTCATGTTCCCAGGCCAATGGTTTCCAGAATCAAACCTCAGTCATATTCCCAGGCCACATGGTTACAGAATCAAACCTCAGTCGTGTTCCCAGGACACAGGGTTCCAGAATAAAACCTCAGTCATGTTCCCTGGACACAGGTTTCAGAAATCAAATCCCAGTCATGTTCCCAGGCCACAGGGTTCCACAATAAAACCTCAGTCATGTTCCCAGGCCACAGGGTTCCAGAATCAAACTTCAGTCTTGTTCCCAGGACACAGGTTTCCAGAATCAACCAGATATCATGTTCCCTGGCCACAGTCTTCCAGAATCAATCCTCAGTCATGTTGCCAGGCCACAGGTTTCCACCATCAAACCTCAGACATGTTCCCAGGCCACAGGGTACCAGAGTCAAACCGTTCGCAGGTTCCCAGGCCACAGAGTTCCAGAATCCACCGATGTCATGCGGCCAGGCCACAGGGTTCCAGAATCAATCCTCAGTTATGTTCGCAGGCTACAGGGTTCAGGAATAAAACCTCAGTCATGTTCCCAGTCCACAGGGTTCCAGAATCAAGGCTCAGTCAGGTACCCGGGGCACAGTATTCCACAATCTAAACAGATGTCATGTTCCCAGGCCTCAGGGTTCCAGAATCCACCCATGTCATGTTCCCAGGCCCCAGGGTTCCAGAATCAATCCTCAGTTATGTTCCCAGGCTACAGGGTTCCAGAATAAAACCTCAGTCATGTTCCTAGTGCACAGTGTTCCAGAACCAAGGCTCAGTCAGGTTCCCGGGCCAAAGTATTCCACAATCTAAACAGATGTCATGTTTCCAGGCCACAGGTCTTCAGAATCACGCCTCAGTCATTTTCCCAGGCCACAGAGATCCAGAATCAAACCTCAGTCATGTTGCCAGGCCTAAGATTTCCGGAATCAAACCGATTTCGTTTTCCCAGGCCACAGGGTTCCAGAGTCAAACCGTTCGCAGGTTCCCAGGCCACAGTGTTCCAGAATCCACCGATGTCATGTTCCCAGGCCACAGGCTTCCAGAATCAATCCTCAGTTATGTTCCCAGGCTACAGGGTTCCAGAATAAAACCTCAGTCATGTTCCCAGTCCACAGGGTTCCAGAATCATGCCTCAGTCATGTTCCCAGGCCAAAGGCATCCAGAATCAAACCTCAGTCATGTTGCCAGGCCATAGGGTACCACAATCAAACCTCAGTCATATTCCCAGACCTCAGGTTTACAGAATCAAACCGATTTCATGTTCCCAGGCAACAGGGTACCAGAATCCAAACCGATGTCATGTTCCCAGGCCACAGGATTCCACATTCTAACATCAGTCATGTTCCCAGGCCAATGGTTTCCAGAATCAAACCTCAGTCATATTCCCAGGCCACATGGTTACAGAATCAAACCTCAGTCGTGTTCCCAGGACACAGGGTTCCAGAATAAAACCTCAGTCATGTTCCCTGGACACAGGTTTCAGAAATCAAATCCCAGTCATGTTCCCAGGCCAGAGGGTTCCACAATCAAACCTCAGTCCTGTTGCCAGGCCACGGTTCCACCATCAAGCCTCAGTCATGTTCCCAGGTCAGAGTGTTCCACAATCTAACCTAAGTCATCTTGCCAAGCCACAGGGTTCCACCATCAAACCTCAGGCATATTGCCAGGCCACAGTGTTCCACCATCAAGCCTCACTCATGTTCCCAAGCCTGAGGGTTCCACTATCAAACCTCAATCATGTGGCCAGGCCACAGGATTCAACCATGAAACCTCAGTCATGTTCCCAGTAAACAGGGCTCCAGAATCAAACCAATGTCATGTTCCCATGCCACGGGGTTCCAGTATCAGGCCTCAGTCATGGTCCCCGTGCACAGGATTCCAAATCAAACCTCAGTCATGTTGCCAGTCCACAGGTTTCTGCCATCAAACCTCAGTCATGTTCCCAGTAAACAGGGCTCCAGAATCAAGCCTCAGTCATTTTGCCAGGCCAGAGTGTTCCACCATCAAACCTCAGTCATGATCCCAGGCCACATGTTTCCACAATGAAACCTCAGTCATTTTCCCAGGCCAAAGGTTTCCAGAATCAAACCTCAGTCATATTCCCAGGACACATGGTTCCAGAATCAACCTGAGTCATGTTCGAAGGCCACAGGTTTCAACAATCAAACCTCAGTCATGTTCCCAGGACACAGGTGTCCAGAATCAAACCTCAGTCATGTTCCCAGAGAACAGGCTTCCAGAAACAAACCTCAGTCATGTTCCCAAGCCACAGGGTTGCAGAATCAAACCTCAGTCTTGTTCCCAGGACACAGGTGTCCAGAATCAAACCGCAGTCATGTTCCCAGGGAACAGGCTTCCAGAAACAAACCTCAGTCATGTTCCCAGGCCACAGGGTTCCAGAATCAAACTTCAGTCTTGTTCCCAGGACACAGGTTTCCAGAATCAACCAGATATCATGTTCCCTGGCCACAGTCTTCCAGAATCAATCCTCAGTCATGTTGCCAGGCCACAGGTTTCCACCATCAAACCTCAGACATGTTCCCAGGCCACAGGGTACCAGAGTCAAACCGTTCGCAGGTTCCCAGGCCACAGAGTTCCAGAATCCACCGATGTCATGCGGCCAGGCCACAGGGTTCCAGAATCAATCCTCAGTTATGTTCGCAGGCTACAGGGTTCCAGAATAAAACCTCAGTCATATTCCCAGTACATAGGGTTCCAGAACCAAGGCTCAGTAAGGTTCCCGGGTCACAGTATTCCACAATCTAAACAGATGTCTTGTTCCCAGGCCTCAGGGTTCCAGAATCCACCCATGTTATGTTCCCAGGCCACAGGGTTCCAGAATCAATCCTCAGTTATGTTCCCAGGCTACAGGGTTCCAGAATAAAACCTCAGTCATGTTCCCTGGACACAGGTTTCAGAAATCAAATCCCAGTCATGTTCCCAGGCCACAGGGTTCCACAATTAAACCTCAGTCATATTCCCACGCCAGAGGGTTCCACAATCAAACCTCAGTCCTGTTGCCAGGCCACGGTTCCACCATCAAGCCTCAGTCATGTTCCCAGGTCAGAGTGTTCCACAATCTAACCTAAGTCATCTTGCCAAGCCAAAGGGTTCCACCATCAAACCTCAGGCATATTGCCAGGCCACAGTGTTCCACCATCAAGCCTCACTCATGTTCCCAAGCCTGAGGGTTCCACTATCAAACCTCAATCATGTTGCCAGGCCACAGGATTCAACCATGAAACCTCAGTCATGTTCCCAGTAAACAGGGCTCCAGAATCAAACCAATGTCATGTTCCCATGCCACGGGGTTCCAGTATCAGGCCTCAGTCATGGTCCCCGTGCACAGGGTTCCAAATCAAACCTCAGTCATGTTGCCAGTCCACAGGT
The DNA here is from genome assembly GCF_965194825.1 of Balaenoptera physalus. Classification (NCBI taxonomy): domain Eukaryota; kingdom Metazoa; phylum Chordata; class Mammalia; order Artiodactyla; family Balaenopteridae; genus Balaenoptera; species Balaenoptera physalus. The sequence continues at coordinate 198,595 of NW_028125578.1, read as the reverse complement.
TTCTGCCATCAAACCTCAGTCATGTTCCCAGTAAACAGGGCTCCAGAATCAAGCCTCAGTCATTTTGCCAGGCCAGAGTGTTCCACCATCAAACCTCAGTCATGATCCCAGGCCACATGTTTCCACAATGAAACCTCAGTCATTTTCCCAGGCCAAAGGTTTCCAGAATCAAACATCAGTCATATTCCCAGGACACATGGTTCCAGAATCAACCTAAGTCATGTTCGAAGGCCACAGTTTTCAACAATCAAACCTCAGTCATGTTCCCAGTCCACAGGGTTCCAGAATCAAGGCTCAGTCAGGTACCCGGGGCACAGTATTCCACAGTCTAAACAGATGTCATGTTCCCAGGCATCAGGGTTCCAGAATCCACCCATGTCATGTTCCCAGGCCACAGGGTTCCAGAATCAATCCTCAGTTATGTTCCCAGGTTACAGGGTTCCAGAATAAAACCTCAGTCATATTCCCTGTACATAGGGTTCCAGAACCAAGGCTCAGTCAGGTTCCCGGGTCACAGTATTCCACAATCTAAACAGATGTCTTGTTCCCAGGCCTCAGGGTTCCAGAATCCACCCATGTTATGTTCCCAGGCCACAGGGTTCCAGAATCAATCCTCAGTTATGTTCCCAGGCTACAGGGTTCCAGAATAAAACCTCAGTCATGTTCCTAGTGCACAGTGTTCCAGAACCAAGGCTCAGTCAGGTTCCCGGGCCAAAGTATTCCACAATCTAAACAGATGTCATGTTTCCAGGCCACAGGTCTTCAGAATCACGCTTCAGTCATTTTCCCAGGCCACAGAGACCTAGAATCAAACCTCAGTCATGTTGCCAGGCCTCAGATTTCCGGAATCAAACCGATTTCGTGTTCCCAGGCCACAGGGTTCCAGAGTCAAACCGTTCGCAGGTTCCCAGGCCACAGTGTTCCAGAATCCACCGATGTTATGTTCCCAGGCCACAGGCTTCCAGAATCAATCCTCAGTTATGTTCCCAGGCTACAGGGTTCCAGAATAAAACCTCAGTCATGTTCCCAGTCCACAGGGTTCCAGAACCAAGGCTCAGTCAGGTTCCCGGGCCACAGTATTCCACAATCTAAACAGATGTCATGTTCCAAGGCCTCAGTTTTCCAGAATCCACCCATGTCATGTTCCTGGGCCACAGGGTTCCAAAGTGAATCCTCAGTTATGTTCCCAGGCTACACGGCTCCAGAATAAAACCTCAGTCATATTCCCATTCCACAGGTTTCCAGAACCAACGCTCAGTCAAGTTCCCAGGCCACAGGATTCCACAATCTAAACAGATTTCATGTTCCCAGGCCTCAGGGTTCCAGAATCCACCCATGTCATGTTAACAGGACACAGGGTTCCAGAATGAAACCTCAGTCATGTTCCCAGTCCACAGTGGTCCAGAACCAAGGCTCAGTCAGGTTCCCGGGGAACAGTATTCCACAATCTAAACAGATGTCATGTTCCCAGGCCACAGGGATCCAGAATCAAACCTCAGTCATGTTGCCAGGCCATAGGGTACCACCATCAAACCTCAGTCATTTTCCCAGACCTCAGGTTTACAGAATCAAACCGATTTCATGTTCCCAGGCAACAGGGTACCAGAATCCAAACCGATGTCATGTTCCCAGGCCACAGGATTCCACATTCTAACATCAGTCATGTTCCCAGGCCAATGGTTTCCAGAATCAAACCTCAGTCATATTCCCAGGCCACATGGTTACAGAATCAAACCTCAGTCGTGTTCCCAGGACACAGGGTTCCAGAATAAAACCTCAGTCATGTTCCCTGGACACAGGTTTCAGAAATCAAATCCCAGTCATGTTCCCAGGCCACAGGGTTCCACAATTAAACCTCAGTCATATTCCCAGGCCAGAGGGTTCCACAATCAAACCTCAGTCCTGTGGCCAGGCCACGGTTCCACCATCAAGCCTCAGTCATGTTCCCAGGTCAGAGTGTTCCACAATCTAACCTAAGTCATCTTGCCAAGCCACAGGGTTCCACCATCAAACCTCAGGCATATTGCCAGGCCACAGTGTTCCACCATCAAGCCTCACTCATGTTCCCAAGCCTGAGGGTTCCACTATCAAACCTCAATCATGTTGCCAGGCCACAGGATTCAACCATGAAACCTCAGTCATGTTCCCAGTAAACAGGGCTCCAGAATCAAACCAATGTCATGTTCCCATGCCACGGGGTTCCAGTATCAGGCCTCAGGCATGGTCCCCGTGCACAGGGTTCCAAATCAAACCTCAGTCATGTTGCCAGTCCACAGGTTTCTGCCATCAAACCTCAGTCATGTTCCCAGTAAACAGGGCTCCAGAATCAAGCCTCAGTCATTTTGCCAGGCCAGAGTGTTCCACCATCAAACCTCAGTCATGATCCCAGGCCACATGTTTCCACAATGAAACCTCAGTCATTTTCCCAGGCCAAAGGTTTCCAGAATCAAACCTCAGTCATATTCCCAGGACACATGGTTCCAGAATCAACCTGAGTCATGTTCGAAGGCCACAGGTTTCAACAATCAAACCTCAGTCATGTTCCCAGGACACAGGTGTCCAGAATCAAACCTCAGTCATGTTCCCAGAGAACAGGCTTCCAGAAACAAACCTCAGTCATGTTCCCAAGCCACAGGGTTGCAGAATCAAACCTCAGTCTTGTTCCCAGGACACAGGTGTCCAGAATCAAACCGCAGTCATGTTCCCAGGGAACAGGCTTCCAGAAACAAACCTCAGTCATGTTCCCAGGCCACAGGGTTCCAGAATCAAACTTCAGTCTTGTTCCCAGGACACAGGTTTCCAGAATCAACCAGATATCATGTCCCCTGGCCACAGTCTTCCAGAATCAATCCTCAGTCATGTTGCCAGGCCACAGGTTTCCACCATCAAACCTCAGACATGTTCCCAGGCCACAGGGTACCAGAGTCAAACCGTTCGCAGGTTCCCAGGCCACAGAGTTCCAGAATCCACCGATGTCATGCGGCCAGGCCACAGGGTTCCAGAATCAATCCTCAGTTATGTTCGCAGGCTACAGGGTTCCGGAATAAAACCTCAGTCATGTTCCCAGTCCACAGGGTTCCAGAATCAAGGCTCAGTCAGGTACCCGGGGCACAGTATTCCACAATCTAAACAGATGTCATGTTCCCAGGCCTCAGGGTTCCAGAATCCACCCATGTCATGTTCCCAGGCCACAGGGTTCCAGAATCAATCCTCAGTTATGTTCCCAGGCTACAGGGTTCCAGAATAAAACCTCAGTCATATTCCCAGTACATAGGGTTCCAGAACCAAGGCTCAGTCAGGTTCCCGGGGCACAGTATTCCACAATCTAAACAGATGTCATGTTCCCAGGCCACAGGGATCCAGAATCAAACCTCAGTCATGTTGCCAGGCCATAGGGTACCACCATCAAACCTCAGTTATATTCCCAGGACTAAGGTTTCCAGAATCAAACCGATTTCATGTTTCCAGGCAACAGGGTACCAGAATCTAAACCGATGTCATGTTCCCAGGGCACAGGATTCCACACTCTAACATCAGTCATGTTCCCAGGCCAATGGTTTCCAGAATCAAACCTAAGTCATATTCCCAGGCCACATGGTTCCAGAATCAAACCTCTGTCGTGTTCCCAGGACACAGGGTTCCAGAATAAAACCTCAGTCATTTTACCTGGACACAGGTTTCAGAAATCAAATCCCAGTCATGTTCCCAGGCCACAGGGTTCCAGAATCAATCCTCAGTTATGTTCCCAGGCTACAGGGTTCCAGAATAAAACGTCAGTCATGTTCCCAGTCCACAGGGTTCCAGAACCAAGGCTCAGTCACGTTCCCAGGGCACAGTATTCCACAATCTAAACAGATGTCATGTTCCCAGGCCTCAGGGTTCCAGAATCCACCCATGTCATGTTCCCAGGCCACAGGGTTCCAGAATCAATCCTCAGTTATGTTCCCAGGCTACAGGGTTCCAGAATAAAACCTCAGTCATATTCCCAGTACATAGGGTTCCAGAACCAAGGCTCAGTCAGGTTCCCGGGGCACAGTATTCCACAATCCAAACAGATGTCATGTTCCCAGGCCACAGGGATCCAGAATCAAACCTCAGTCATGTTGCCAGGCCATAGGGTACCACCATCAAACCTCAGTTATATTCCCAGGACTAAGGTTTCCAGAATCAAACCGATTTCATGTTTCCAGGCAACAGGGTACCAGAATCTAAACCGATGTCATGTTCCCAGGGCACAGGATTCCACACTCTAACATCAGTCATGTTCCAAGGCCAATGGTTTCCAGAATCAAACCTAAGTCATATTCCCAGGCCACATGGTTCCAGAATCAAACCTCTGTCGTGTTCCCAGGACACAGGGTTCCAGAATAAAACCTCAGTCATTTTCCCTGGACACAGGTTTCAGAAATCAAATCCCAGTCATGTTCCCAGGCCACAGGGTTCCAGAATCAATCCTCAGTTATGTTCCCAGGCTACAGGGTTCCAGAATAAAACGTCAGTCATGTTCCCAGTCCACAGGGTTCCAGAACCAAGGCTCAGTCACGTTCCCAGGGCACAGTATTCCACAATCTAAACAGATGTCATGTTCCCAGGCCTCAGGGTTCCAGAATCCACCCATGTCATGTTCCCAGGCCACAGGGTTCCAGAATCAATCCTCAGTTATGTTCCCAGGCTACAAGGTTCCAGAATAAAACCTCAGTCATGTTCCCAGGCCTCAGGGTTCCAGAATCCACCCATGTCATGTTCCCAGGCCACAGGGTTCCAGAATCAATCCTCAGTTATGTTCCCAGGCTACAGGGTTCCAGAATAAAACCTCAGTCATGTTCCCAGTCCATAGGGTTCCAGAACCAAGGCTCAGTCAGGTTCCCGGGGCACAGTATTCCACAATCCAAACAGATGTCATGTTCCCAGGCCACAGGCATCCAGAATCAAACCTCAGTCATGTTGCCAGGCCATAGGGTACCACCATCAAACCTCAGTTATATTCCCAGGACTAAGGTTTCCAGAATCAAACCGATTTCATGTTTCCAGGCAACAGGGTACCAGAATCTAAACCGATGTCATGTTCCCAGGGCACAGGATTCCACACTCTAACATCAGTCATGTTCCAAGGCCAATGGTTTCCAGAATCAAACCTAAGTCATATTCCCAGGCCACATGGTTACACAATCAAACCTCAGTCGTGTTCCCAGGACACAGGGTTCCAGAATAAAACCTCAGTCATGTTCCCTGGACACAGGTTTCAGAAATCAAATCCCAGTCATGTTCCCAGGCCACAGGGTTCCACAATTAAACCTCAGTCATATTCCCAGGCCAGAGGGTTCCACAATCAAACCTCAGTCCGGTTGCCAGGCCACGGTTCCACCATCAAGCCTCAGTCATGTTCCCAGGTCAGAGTGTTCCACAATCTAACCTAAGTCATCTTGCCAAGCCACAGGGTTCCACCATCAAACCTCAGGCATATTGCCAGGCCACAGTGTTCCACCATCAAGCCTCACTCATGTTCCCAAGCCTGAGGGTTCCACTATCAAACCTCAATCATGTTGCCAGGCCACAGGATTCAACCATGAAACCTCAGTCATGTTCCCAGTAAACAGGGCTCCAGAATCAAACCAATGTCATGTTCCCATGCCACGGGGTTCCAGTATCAGGCCTCAGGCATGGTCCCCGTGCACAGGGTTCCAAATCAAACCTCAGTCAAGTTGCCAGTCCACAGGTTTCTGCCATCAAACCTCAGTCATGTTCCCAGTAAACAGGGCTCCAGAATCAAGCCTCAGTCATTTTGCCAGGCCAGAGTGTTCCACCATCAAACCTCAGTCATGATCCCAGGCCACATGTTTCCACAATGAAACCTCAGTCATTTTCCCAGGCCAAAGGTTTCCAGAATCAAACCTCAGTCATATTCCCAGGACACATGGTTCCAGAATCAACCTGAGTCATGTTCGAAGGCCACAGGTTTCAACAATCAAACCTCAGTCATGTTCCCAGGACACAGGTGTCCAGAATCAAACCTCAGTCATGTTCCCAGAGAACAGGCTTCCAGAAACAAACCTCAGTCATGTTCCCAAGCCACAGGGTTGCAGAATCAAACCTCAGTCTTGTTCCCAGGACACAGGTGTCCAGAATCAAACCACAGTCATGTTCCCAGGGAACAGGCTTCCAGAAACAAACCTCAGTCATGTTCCCAGGCCACAGGGTTCCAGAATCAAACTTCAGTCTTGTTCCCAGGACACAGGTTTCCAGAATCAACCAGATATCATGTTCCCTGGCCACAGTCTTCCAGAATCAATCCTCAGTCATGTTGCCAGGCCACAGGTTTCCACCATCAAACCTCAGACATGTTCCCAGGCCACAGGGTACCAGAGTCAAACCGTTCGCAGGTTCCCAGGCCACAGAGTTCCAGAATCCACCGATGTCATGCGGCCAGGCCACAGGGTTCCAGAATCAATCCTCAGTTATGTTCGCAGGCTACAGGGTTCCGGAATAAAACCTCAGTCATGTTCCCAGTCCACAGGGTTCCAGAATCAAGGCTCAGTCAGGTACCCGGGGCACAGTATTCCACAATCTAAACAGATGTCATGTTCCCAGGCCTCAGGGTTCCAGAATCCACCCATGTCATGTTCCCAGGCCACAGGGTTCCAGAATCAATCCTCAGTTATGTTCCCAGGCTACAGGGTTCCAGAATAAAACCTCAGTCATATTCCCAGTACATAGGGTTCCAGAACCAAGGCTCAGTCAGGTTCCCGGGGCACAGTATTCCACAATCTAAACAGATGTCATGTTCCCAGGCCACAGGGATCCAGAATCAAACCTCAGTCATGTTGCCAGGCCATAGGGTACCACCATCAAACCTCAGTTATATTCCCAGGACTAAGGTTTCCAGAATCAAACCGATTTCATGTTTCCAGGCAACAGGGTACCAGAATCTAAACCGATGTCATGTTCCCAGGGCACAGGATTCCACACTCTAACATCAGTCATGTTCCCAGGCCAATGGTTTCCAGAATCAAACCTAAGTCATATTCCCAGGCCACATGGTTCCAGAATCAAACCTCTGTCGTGTTCCCAGGACACAGGGTTCCAGAATAAAACCTCAGTCATTTTCCCTGGACACAGGTTTCAGAAATCAAATCCCAGTCATGTTCCCAGGCCACAGGGTTCCAGAATCAATCCTCAGTTATGTTCCCAGGCTACAGGGTTCCAGAATAAAACGTCAGTCATGTTCCCAGTCCACAGGGTTCCAGAACCAAGGCTCAGTCACGTTCCCAGGGCACAGTATTCCACAATCTAAACAGATGTCATGTTCCCAGGCCTCAGGGTTCCAGAATCCACCCATGTCATGTTCCCAGGCCACAGGGTTCCAGAATCAATCCTCAGTTATGTTCCCAGGCTACAGGGTTCCAGAATAAAACCTCAGTCATATTCCCAGTACATAGGGTTCCAGAACCAAGGCTCAGTCAGGTTCCCGGGGCACAGTATTCCACAATCCAAACAGATGTCATGTTCCCAGGCCACAGGGATCCAGAATCAAACCTCAGTCATGTTGCCAGGCCATAGGGTACCACCATCAAACCTCAGTTATATTCCCAGGACTAAGGTTTCCAGAATCAAACCGATTTCATGTTTCCAGGCAACAGGGTACCAGAATCTAAACCGATGTCATGTTCCCAGGGCACAGGATTCCACACTCTAACATCAGTCATGTTCCAAGGCCAATGGTTTCCAGAATCAAACCTAAGTCATATTCCCAGGCCACATGGTTCCAGAATCAAACCTCTGTCGTGTTCCCAGGACACAGGGTTCCAGAATAAAACCTCAGTCATTTTCCCTGGACACAGGTTTCAGAAATCAAATCCCAGTCATGTTCCCAGGCCACAGGGTTCCAGAATCAATCCTCAGTTATGTTCCCAGGCTACAGGGTTCCAGAATAAAACGTCAGTCATGTTCCCAGTCCACAGGGTTCCAGAACCAAGGCTCAGTCACGTTCCCAGGGCACAGTATTCCACAATCTAAACAGATGTCATGTTCCCAGGCCTCAGGGTTCCAGAATCCACCCATGTCATGTTCCCAGGCCACAGGGTTCCAGAATCAATCCTCAGTTATGTTCCCAGGCTACAAGGTTCCAGAATAAAACCTCAGTCATGTTCCCAGGCCTCAGGGTTCCAGAATCCACCCATGTCATGTTCCCAGGCCACAGGGTTCCAGAATCAATCCTCAGTTATGTTCCCAGGCTACAGGGTTCCAGAATAAAACCTCAGTCATGTTCCCAGTCCATAGGGTTCCAGAACCAAGGCTCAGTCAGGTTCCCGGGGCACAGTATTCCACAATCCAAACAGATGTCATGTTCCCAGGCCACAGGCATCCAGAATCAAACCTCAGTCATGTTGCCAGGCCATAGGGTACCACCATCAAACCTCAGTTATATTCCCAGGACTAAGGTTTCCAGAATCAAACCGATTTCATGTTTCCAGGCAACAGGGTACCAGAATCTAAACCGATGTCATGTTCCCAGGGCACAGGATTCCACACTCTAACATCAGTCATGTTCCAAGGCCAATGGTTTCCAGAATCAAACCTAAGTCATATTCCCAGGCCACATGGTTACACAATCAAACCTCAGTCGTGTTCCCAGGACACAGGGTTCCAGAATAAAACCTCAGTCATGTTCCCTGGACACAGGTTTCAGAAATCAAATCCCAGTCATGTTCCCAGGCCACAGGGTTCCACAATTAAACCTCAGTCATATTCCCAGGCCAGAGGGTTCCACAATCAAACCTCAGTCCGGTTGCCAGGCCACGGTTCCACCATCAAGCCTCAGTCATGTTCCCAGGTCAGAGTGTTCCACAATCTAACCTAAGTCATCTTGCCAAGCCACAGGGTTCCACCATCAAACCTCAGGCATATTGCCAGGCCACAGTGTTCCACCATCAAGCCTCACTCATGTTCCCAAGCCTGAGGGTTCCACTATCAAACCTCAATCATGTTGCCAGGCCACAGGATTCAACCATGAAACCTCAGTCATGTTCCCAGTAAACAGGGCTCCAGAATCAAACCAATGTCATGTTCCCATGCCACGGGGTTCCAGTATCAGGCCTCAGGCATGGTCCCCGTGCACAGGGTTCCAAATCAAACCTCAGTCAAGTTGCCAGTCCACAGGTTTCTGCCATCAAACCTCAGTCATGTTCCCAGTAAACAGGGCTCCAGAATCAAGCCTCAGTCATTTTGCCAGGCCAGAGTGTTCCACCATCAAACCTCAGTCATGATCCCAGGCCACATGTTTCCACAATGAAACCTCAGTCATTTTCCCAGGCCAAAGGTTTCCAGAATCAAACCTCAGTCATATTCCCAGGACACATGGTTCCAGAATCAACCTGAGTCATGTTCGAAGGCCACAGGTTTCAACAATCAAACCTCAGTCATGTTCCCAGGACACAGGTGTCCAGAATCAAACCTCAGTCATGTTCCCAGAGAACAGGCTTCCAGAAACAAACCTCAGTCATGTTCCCAAGCCACAGGGTTGCAGAATCAAACCTCAGTCTTGTTCCCAGGACACAGGTGTCCAGAATCAAACCGCAGTCATGTTCCCAGGGAACAGGCTTCCAGAAACAAACCTCAGTCATGTTCCCAGGCCACAGGGTTCCAGAATCAAACTTCAGTCTTGTTCCCAGGACACAGGTTTCCAGAATCAACCAGATATCATGTTCCCTGGCCACAGTCTTCCAGAATCAATCCTCAGTCATGTTGCCAGGCCACAGGTTTCCACCATCAAACCTCAGACATGTTCCCAGGCCACAGGGTACCAGAGTCAAACCGTTCGCAGGTTCCCAGGCCACAGAGTTCCAGAATCCACCGATGTCATGCGGCCAGGCCACAGGGTTCCAGAATCAATCCTCAGTTATGTTCGCAGGCTACAGGGTTCCGGAATAAAACCTCAGTCATGTTCCCAGTCCACAGGGTTCCAGAATCAAGGCTCAGTCAGGTACCCGGGGCACAGTATTCCACAATCTAAACAGATGTCATGTTCCCAGGCCTCAGGGTTCCAGAATCCACCCATGTCATGTTCCCAGGCCACAGGGTTCCAGAATCAATCCTCAGTTATGTTCCCAGGCTACAGGGTTCCAGAATAAAACCTCAGTCATATTCCCAGTACATAGGGTTCCAGAACCAAGGCTCAGTCAGGTTCCCGGGGCACAGTATTCCACAATCTAAACAGATGTCATGTTCCCAGGCCACAGGGATCCAGAATCAAACCTCAGTCATGTTGCCAGGCCATAGGGTACCACCATCAAACCTCAGTTATATTCCCAGGACTAAGGTTTCCAGAATCAAACCGATTTCATGTTTCCAGGCAACAGGGTACCAGAATCTAAACCGATGTCATGTTCCCAGGGCACAGGATTCCACACTCTAACATCAGTCATGTTCCCAGGCCAATGGTTTCCAGAATCAAACCTAAGTCATATTCCCAGGCCACATGGTTCCAGAATCAAACCTCTGTCGTGTTCCCAGGACACAGGGTTCCAGAATAAAACCTCAGTCATTTTCCCTGGACACAGGTTTCAGAAATCAAATCCCAGTCATGTTCCCAGGCCACAGGGTTCCAGAATCAATCCTCAGTTATGTTCCCAGGCTACAGGGTTCCAGAATAAAACGTCAGTCATGTTCCCAGTCCACAGGGTTCCAGAACCAAGGCTCAGTCACGTTCCCAGGGCACAGTATTCCACAATCTAAACAGATGTCATGTTCCCAGGCCTCAGGGTTCCAGAATCCACCCATGTCATGTTCCCAGGCCACAGGGTTCCAGAATCAATCCTCAGTTATGTTCCCAGGCTACAGGGTTCCAGAATAAAACCTCAGTCATATTCCCAGTACATAGGGTTCCAGAACCAAGGCTCAGTCAGGTTCCCGGGGCACAGTATTCCACAATCCAAACAGATGTCATGTTCCCAGGCCACAGGGATCCAGAATCAAACCTCAGTCATGTTGCCAGGCCATAGGGTACCACCATCAAACCTCAGTTATATTCCCAGGACTAAGGTTTCCAGAATCAAACCGATTTCATGTTTCCAGGCAACAGGGTACCAGAATCTAAACCGATGTCATGTTCCCAGGGCACAGGATTCCACACTCTAACATCAGTCATGTTCCAAGGCCAATGGTTTCCAGAATCAAACCTAAGTCATATTCCCAGGCCACATGGTTCCAGAATCAAACCTCTGTCGTGTTCCCAGGACACAGGGTTCCAGAATAAAACCTCAGTCATTTTCCCTGGACACAGGTTTCAGAAATCAAATCCCAGTCATGTTCCCAGGCCACAGGGTTCCAGAATCAATCCTCAGTTATGTTCCCAGGCTACAGGGTTCCAGAATAAAACGTCAGTCATGTTCCCAGTCCACAGGGTTCCAGAACCAAGGCTCAGTCACGTTCCCAGGGCACAGTATTCCACAATCTAAACAGATGTCATGTTCCCAGGCCTCAGGGTTCCAGAATCCACCCATGTCATGTTCCCAGGCCACAGGGTTCCAGAATCAATCCTCAGTTATGTTCCCAGGCTACAAGGTTCCAGAATAAAACCTCAGTCATGTTCCCAGGCCTCAGGGTTCCAGAATCCACCCATGTCATGTTCCCAGGCCACAGGGTTCCAGAATCAATCCTCAGTTATGTTCCCAGGCTACAGGGTTCCAGAATAAAACCTCAGTCATGTTCCCAGTCCATAGGGTTCCAGAACCAAGGCTCAGTCAGGTTCCCGGGGCACAGTATTCCACAATCCAAACAGATGTCATGTTCCCAGGCCACAGGCATCCAGAATCAAACCTCAGTCATGTTGCCAGGCCATAGGGTACCACCATCAAACCTCAGTTATATTCCCAGGACTAAGGTTTCCAGAATCAAACCGATTTCATGTTTCCAGGCAACAGGGTACCAGAATCTAAACCGATGTCATGTTCCCAGGGCACAGGATTCCACACTCTAACATCAGTCATGTTCCAAGGCCAATGGTTTCCAGAATCAAACCTAAGTCATATTCCCAGGCCACATGGTTACACAATCAAACCTCAGTCGTGTTCCCAGGACACAGGGTTCCAGAATAAAACCTCAGTCATGTTCCCTGGACACAGGTTTCAGAAATCAAATCCCAGTCATGTTCCCAGGCCACAGGGTTCCACAATTAAACCTCAGTCATATTCCCAGGCCAGAGGGTTCCACAATCAAACCTCAGTCCTGTTGCCAGGCCACGGTTCCACCATCAAGCCTCAGTCATGTTCCCAGGTCAGAGTGTTCCACAATCTAACCTAAGTCATCTTGCCAAGCCACAGGGTTCCACCATCAAACCTCAGGCATATTGCCAGGCCACAGTGTTCCACCATCAAGCCTCACTCATGTTCCCAAGCCTGAGGGTTCCACTATCAAACCTCAATCATGTTGCCAGGCCACAGGATTCAACCATGAAACCTCAGTCATGTTCCCAGTAAACAGGGCTCCAGAATCAAACCAATGTCATGTTCCCATGCCACGGGGTTCCAGTATCAGGCCTCAGGCATGGTCCCCGTGCACAGGGTTCCAAATCAAACCTCAGTCATGTTGCCAGTCCACAGGTTTCTGCCATCAAACCTCAGTCATGTTCCCAGTAAACAGGGCTCCAGAATCAAGCCTCAGTCATTTTGCCAGGCCAGAGTGTTCCACCATCAAACCTCAGTCATGATCCCAGGCCACATGTTTCCACAATGAAACCTCAGTCATTTTCCCAGGCCAAAGGTTTCCAGAATCAAACCTCAGTCATATTCCCAGGACACATGGTTCCAGAATCAACCTGAGTCATGTTCGAAGGCCACAGGTTTCAACAATCAAACCTCAGTCATGTTCCCAGGACACAGGTGTCCAGAATCAAACCTCAGTCATGTTCCCAGAGAACAGGCTTCCAGAAACAAACCTCAGTCATGTTCCCAAGCCACAGGGTTGCAGAATCAAACCTCAGTCTTGTTCCCAGGACACAGGTGTCCAGAATCAAACCGCAGTCATGTTCCCAGGGAACAGGCTTCCAGAAACAAACATCAGTCATGTTCCCAGGCCACAGGGTTCCAGAATCAAACTTCAGTCTTGTTCCCAGGACACAGGTTTCCAGAATCAACCAGATATCATGTTCCCTGGCCACAGTCTTCCAGAATCAATCCTCAGTCATGTTGCCAGGCCACAGGTTTCCACCATCAAACCTCAGACATGTTCCCAGGCCACAGGGTACCAGAGTCAAACCGTTCGCAGGTTCCCAGGCCACAGAGTTCCAGAATCCACCGATGTCATGCGGCCAGGCCACAGGGTTCCAGAATCAATCCTCAGTTATGTTCGCAGGCTACAGGGTTCCGGAATAAAACCTCAGTCATGTTCCCAGTCCACAGGGTTCCAGAATCAAGGCTCAGTCAGGTACCCGGGGCACAGTATTCCACAATCTAAACAGATGTCATGTTCCCAGGCCTCAGGGTTCCAGAATCCACCCATGTCATGTTCCCAGGCCACAGGGTTCCAGAATCAATCCTCAGTTATGTTCCCAGTCTACAGGGTTCCAGAATAAAACCTCAGTCATATTCCCAGTACATAGGGTTCCAGAACCAAGGCTCAGTCAGGTTCCCGGGGCACAGTATTCCACAATCTAAACAGATGTCATGTTCCCAGGCCACAGGGATCCAGAATCAAACCTCAGTCATGTTGCCAGGCCATAGGGTACCACCATCAAACCTCAGTTATATTCCCAGGACTAAGGTTTCCAGAATCAAACCGATTTCATGTTTCCAGGCAACAGGGTACCAGAATCTAAACCGATGTCATGTTCCCAGGGCACAGGATTCCACACTCTAACATCAGTCATGTTCCAAGGCCAATGGTTTCCAGAATCAAACCTAAGTCATATTCCCAGGCCACATGGTTCCAGAATCAAACCTCTGTCGTGTTCCCAGGACACAGGGTTCCAGAATAAAACCTCAGTCATGTTCCCTGGACACAGGTTTCAGAAATCAAATCCCAGTCATGTTCCCAGGCCACAGGGTTCCACAATTAAACCTCAGTCATATTCCCAGGCCAGAGGGTTCCACAATCAAACCTCAGTCCTGTTGCCAGGCCACGGTTCCACCATCAAGCCTCAGTCATGTTCCCAGGTCAGAGTGTTCCACAATCTAACCTAAGTCATCTTGCCAAGCCACAGGGTTCCACCATCAAACCTCAGGCATATTGCCAGGCCACAGTGTTCCACCATCAAGCCTCACTCATGTTCCCAAGCCTGAGGGTTCCACTATCAAATCTCAATCATGTTGCCAGGCCACAGGATTCAACCATGAAACCTCAGTCATGTTCCCAGTAAACAGGGCTCCAGAATCAAACCAATGTCATGTTCCCATGCCACGGGGTTCCAGTATCAGGCCTCAGGCATGGTCCCCGTGCACAGGGTTCCAAATCAAACCTCAGTCATGTTGCCAGTCCACAGGTTTCTGCCATCAAACCTCAGTCATGTTCCCAGTAAACAGGGCTCCAGAATCAAGCCTCAGTCATTTTGCCAGGCCAGAGTGTTCCACCATCAAACCTCAGTCATGATCCCAGGCCACATGTTTCCACAATGAAACCTCAGTCATTTTCCCAGGCCAAAGGTTTCCAGAATCAAACCTCAGTCATATTCCCAGGACACATGGTTCCAGAATCAACCTGAGTCATGTTCGAAGGCCACAGGTTTCAACAATCAAACCTCAGTCATGTTCCCAGGACACAGGTGTCCAGAATCAAACCTCAGTCATGTTCCCAGAGAACAGGCTTCCAGAAACAAACCTCAGTCATGTTCCCAAGCCACAGGGTTGCAGAATCAAACCTCAGTCTTGTTCCCAGGACACAGGTGTCCAGAATCAAACCGCAGTCATGTTCCCAGGGAACAGGCTTCCAGAAACAAACCTCAGTCATGTTCCCAGGCCACAGGGTTCCAGAATCAAACTTCAGTCTTGTTCCCAGGACACAGGTTTCCAGAATCAACCAGATATCATGTTCCCTGGCCACAGTCTTCCAGAATCAATCCTCAGTCATGTTGCCAGGCCACAGGTTTCCACCATCAAACCTCAGACATGTTCCCAGGCCACAGGGTACCAGAGTCAAACCGTTCGCAGGTTCCCAGGCCACAGAGTTCCAGAATCCACCGATGTCATGCGGCCAGGCCACAGGGTTCCAGAATCAATCCTCAGTTATGTTCGCAGGCTACAGGGTTCCGGAATAAAACCTCAGTCATGTTCCCAGTCCACAGGGTTCCAGAATCAAGGCTCAGTCAGGTACCCGGGGCACAGTATTCCACAATCTAAACAGATGTCATGTTCCCAGGCCTCAGGGTTCCAGAATCCACCCATGTCATGTTCCCAGGCCACAGGGTTCCAGAATCAATCCTCAGTTATGTTCCCAGTCTACAGGGTTCCAGAATAAAACCTCAGTCATATTCCCAGTACATAGGGTTCCAGAACCAAGGCTCAGTCAGGTTCCCGGGTCACAGTATTCCACAATCTAAACAGATGTCATGTTCCCAGGCCACAGGGATCCAGAATCAAACCTCAGTCATGTTGCCAGGCCATAGGGTACCACCATCAAACCTCAGTTATATTCCCAGGACTAAGGTTTCCAGAATCAAACCGATTTCATGTTTCCAGGCAACAGGGTACCAGAATCTAAACCGATGTCATGTTCCCAGGGCACAGGAATCCACACTCTAACATCAGTCATGTTCCAAGGCCAATGGTTTCCAGAATCAAACCTAAGTCATATTCCCAGGCCACATGGTTCCAGAATCAAACTTCTGTCGTGTTCCCAGGACACAGGGTTCCAGAATAAAACCTCAGTCATGTTCCCTGGACACAGGTTTCAGAAATCAAATCCCAGTCATGTTCCCAGGCCACAGGGTTCCACAATTAAACCTCAGTCATATTCCCAGGCCAGAGGGTTCCATAATCAAACCTCAGTCCTGTTGCCAGGCCACGGTTCCACCATCAAGCCTCAGTCATGTTCCCAGGTCAGAGTGTTCCACAATCTAACCTAAGTCATCTTGCCAAGCCACAGGGTTCCACCATCAAACCTCAGGCATATTGCCAGGCCACAGTGTTCCACCATCAAGCCTCACTCATGTTCCCAAGCCTGAGGGTTCCACTATCAAACCTCAATCATGTTGCCAGGCCACAGGATTCAACCATGAAACCTCAGTCATGTTCCCAGTAAACAGGGCTCCAGAATCAAACCAATGTCATGTTCCCATGCCACGGGGTTCCAGTATCAGGCCTCAGTCATGGTCCCCGTGCACAGGGTTCCAAATCAAACCTCAGTCATGTTGCCAGTCCACAGGTTTCTGCCATCAAACCTCAGTCATGTTCCCAGTAAACAGGGCTCCAGAATCAAGCCTCAGTCATTTTGCCAGGCCAGAGTGTTCCACCATCGAACCTCAGTCATGATCCCAGGCCACATGTTTCCACAATGAAACCTCAGTCATTTTCCCAGGACAAAGGTTTCCAGAATCAAACCTCAGTCATATTTCCAGGACACATGGTTCCAGAATCAACCTGAGTCATGTTCGAAGGCCACAGGTTTCAACAATCAAACCTCAGTCATGTTCCCAGGACACAGGTGTCCAGAATCAAACCTCAGTCATGTTCCCAGAGAACAGGCTTCCAGAAACAAACCTCAGTCATGTTCCCAAGCCACAGGGTTGCAGAATCAAACCTCAGTCTTGTTCCCAGGACACAGGTGTCCAGAATCAAACCGCAGTCATGTTCCCAGGGAACAGGCTTCCAGAAACAAACCTCAGTCATGTTCCCAGGCCACAGGCTTCCAGAATCAAACTTCAGTCTTGTTCCCAGGACACAGGTTTCCAGAATCAACCAGATATCATGTTCCCTGGCCACAGTCTTCCAGAATCAATCCTCAGTCATGTTGCCAGGCCACAGGTTTCCACCATCAAACCTCAGACATGTTCCCAGGCCACAGGGTACCAGAGTCAAACCGTTCGCAGGTTCCCAGGCCACAGAGTTCCAGAATCCACCGATGTCATGCGGCCAGGCCACAGGGTTCCAGAATCAATCCTCAGTTATGTTCGCAGGCTACAGGGTTCCGGAATAAAACCTCAGTCATGTTCCCAGTCCACAGGGTTCCAGAATCAAGGCTCAGTCAGGTACCCGGGGCACAGTATTCCACAATCTAAACAGATGTCATGTTCCCAGGCCTCAGGGTTCCAGAATCCACCCATGTCATGTTCCCAGGCCGCAGGGTTCCAGAATCAATCCTCACTTATGTTCCCAGGCTACAGGGTTCCAGAATAAAACCTCAGTCATATTCCCAGTACATTGGGTTCCAGAACCAAGGCTCAGTCAGGTTCCCGGGTCACAGTATTCCACAATCTAAACAGATGTCATGTTACCAGGCCTCAGGGTTCCAGAATCCACCCATGTTATGTTCCCAGGCCACAGGGTTCCAGAATCAATCCTCAGTTATGTTCCCAGGCTACAGGGTTCCAGAATAAAACCTCAGTCATGTTCCTAGTGCACAGTGTTCCAGAACCAAGGCTCAGTCAGGTTCACGGGCCAAAGTATTCCACAATCTAAACAGATGTCATGTTTCCAGGCCACAGGTCTTCAGAATCACGCCTCAGTCATTTTCCCAGGCCACAGAGATCCAGAATCAAACCTCAGTCATGTTGCCAGCCCTCAGATTTCCGGAATCAAACCGATTTCGTGTTCCCAGGCCACAGGGTTCCAGAGTCAAACCGTTCGCAGGTTCCCAGGCCACAGTGTTCCAGAATCCACCGATGTCATGTTCCCAGGCCACAGGCTTCCAGAATCAATCCTCAGTTATGTTCCCAGGCTACAGGGTTCCAGAATAAAACCTCAGTCATGTTCCCAGTCCACAGGGTTCCAGAACCAAGGCTCAGTCAGGTTCCCGGGCCACAGTATTCCACAATCTAAACAGATGTCATGTTCCAAGGCCTCAGGTTTCCAGAATCCACCCATGCCATGTTCCTGGGCCACAGGGTTCCAAAGTGAATCCTCAGTTATGTTCCCAGGCTACACGGCTCCAGAATAAAACCTCAGTCATATTCCCAGTCCACAGGTTTCCAGAACCAAGGCTCAGTCAAGTTCCCAGGCCACAGTATTCCACAATCTAAACAGATTTCATGTTCCCAGGCCTCAGGGTTCCAGAATCCACCCATGTCATGTTAACAGGACACAGGGTTCCAGAATAAAACCTCAGTCATGTTCCCAGTCCACAGGGGTCCAGAACCAAGGCTCAGTCAGGTTCCCGGGGCACAGTATTCCACAATCTAAACAGATGTCATGTTCCCAGGCCACAGGGATCCAGAATCAAACCTCAGTCATGTTGCCAGGCCATAGGGTACCACCATCAAACCTCAGTCATATTCCCAGGCCTAAGGTTTCCAGAATCAAACCGATTTCATGTTTCCAGGCAACAGGGTACCAGAATCCAAACCGATGTCATGTTCCCAGGGCACAGGATTCCACACTCTAACATCAGTCATGTTCCCAGGCCAATGGTTTCCAGAATCAAACCTAAGTCATATTCCCAGGCCACATGGTTCCAGAATCAAACCTCAGTCGTGTTCCCAGGACACAGGGTTCCAGAATAAAACCTCAGTCATTTTCCCTGGACACAGGTTTCAGAAATCAAATCCCAGTCATGTTCCCAGGCCACAGGGTTGCAGAATCAATCCTCAGTTATGTTCCCAGGCTACAGGGTTCCAGAATAAAACGTCAGTCATGTTCCCAGCCCACAGGGTTCCAGAACCAAGGCTCAGTCACGTTCCCAGGGCACAGTATTCCACAATCTAAACAGATGTCATGTTCCCAGGCCTCAGGGTTCCAGAATCCACCCATGTCATGTTCCCAGGCCACAGGGTTCCAGAATCAATCCTCAGTTATGTTCCCAGGCTACAAGGTTCCAGAATAAAACCTCAGTCATGTTCCTAGTCCACAGGGTTCCAGAATCCACCGTTGTCATGTGCCCAGGCCACAGGGTTCCAGAATCAATCCTCAGTTATGGTCCCAGGCTACAGGGTTCCAGAATAAAACCTCAGTCATGTTCCCAGTCCACAGGGTTCCAGAACCAAGGCTCAGTCAGGTTCCCGGGGCACAGTATTCCACAATCTAAACAGATGTCATGTTCCCAGGCCACAGGTTTCCAGAATCATGCCTCAGTCATGTTCCCAGGCCACAGGCATCCAGAATCAAACCTCAGTCATGTTGCCAGGCCATAGGGTACCACAATCAAACCTCAGTCATATTCCCAGACCTCAGGTTTACAGAATCAAACCGATTTCATGTTCCCAGGCAACAGGGTACCAGAATCCAAACCGATGGCATGTTCCCAGGCCACAGGATTCCACATTCTAACATCAGTCATGTTCCCAGGCCAATGGTTTCCAGAATCAAACCTCAGTCATATTCCCAGGCCACATGGTTACAGAATCAAACCTCAGTCGTGTTCCCAGGACACAGGGTTCCAGAATAAAACCTCAGTCATGTTCCCTGGACACAGGTTTCAGAAATCAAATCCCAGTCATGTTCCCAGGCCACAGGGTTCCACAATTAAACCTCAGTCATATTCCCAGGCCAGAGGGTTCCACAATCAAACCTCAGTCCTGTCGCCAGGCCACGGTTCCACCATCAAGCCTCAGTCATGTTCCCAGGTCAGAGTGTTCCACAATCTAACCTAAGTCATCTTGCCAAGCCACAGGGTTCCACCATCAAACCTCAGGCATATTGCCAGGCCACAGTGTTCCACCATCAAGCCTCACTCATGTTCCCAAGCCTGAGGGTTCCACTATCAAACCTCAATCATGTTGCCAGGCCACAGGATTCAACCATGAAACCTCAGTCATGTTCCCAGTAAACAGGGCTCCAGAATCAAACCAATGTCATGTTCCCATGCCACGGGGTTCCAGTATCAGGCCTCAGTCATGGTCCCCGTGCACAGGGTTCCAAATCAAACCTCAGTCATGTTGCCAGTCCACAGGTTTCTGCCATCAAACCTCAGTCATGTTCCCAGTAAACAGGGCTCCAGAATCAAGCCTCAGTCATTTTGCCAGGCCACAGTGTTCCACCATCAAACCTCAGTCATGATCCCAGGCCACATGTTTCCACAATGAAACCTCAGTCATTTTCCGAGGACAAAGGTTTCCAGAATCAAACCTCAGTCATATTCCCAGGACACATGGTTCCAGAATCAACCTGAGTCATGTTCGAAGGCCACAGGTTTCAACAATCAAACCTCAGTCATGTTCCCAGGACACAGGTGTCCAGAATCAAACCGCAGTCATGTTCCCAGGGAACAGGCTTCCAGAAACAAACCTCAGTCATGTTCCCAAGCCACAGGGTTGCAGAATCAAACCTCAGTCTTGTTCCCAGGACACAGGTGTCCAGAATCAAACCGCAGTCATGTTCCCAGGGAACAGGCTTCCAGAAACAAACCTCAGTCATGTTCCCAGGCCACAGGCTTCCAGAATCAAACTTCAGTCTTGTTCCCAGGACACAGGTTTCCAGAATCAACCAGATATCATGTTCCCTGGCCACAGTCTTCCAGAATCAATCCTCAGTCATGTTGCCAGGCCACAGGTTTCCACCATCAAACCTCAGACATGTTCCCAGGCCACAGGGTACCAGAGTCAAACCGTTCGCAGGTTCCCAGGCCACAGAGTTCCAGAATCCACCGATGTCATGCGGCCAGGCCACAGGGTTCCAGAATCAATCCTCAGTTATGTTCGCAGGCTACAGGGTTCAGGAATAAAACCTCAGTCATGTTCCCAGTCCACAGGGTTCCAGAATCAAGGCTCAGTCAGGTACCCGGGGCACAGTATTCCACAATCTAAACAGATGTCATGTTCCCAGGCCTCAGGGTTCCAGAATCCACCCATGTCATGTTCCCAGGCCCCAGGGTTCCAGAATCAATCCTCAGTTATGTTCCCAGGCTACAGGGTTCCAGAATAAAACCTCAGTCATGTTCCTAGTGCACAGTGTTCCAGAACCAAGGCTCAGTCAGGTTCCCGGGCCAAAGTATTCCACAATCTAAACAGATGTCATGTTTCCAGGCCACAGGTCTTCAGAATCACGCCTCAGTCATTTTCCCAGGCCACAGAGATCCAGAATCAAACCTCAGTCATGTTGCCAGGCCTAAGATTTCCGGAATCAAACCGATTTCGTGTTCCCAGGCCACAGGGTTCCAGAGTCAAACCGTTCGCAGGTTCCCAGGCCACAGTGTTCCAGAATCCACCGATGTCATGTTCCCAGGCCACAGGCTTCCAGAATCAATCCTCAGTTATGTTCCCAGGCTACAGGGTTCCAGAATAAAACCTCAGTCATCTTCCCAGTCCACAGGGTTCCAGAATCATGCCTCAGTCATGTTCCCAGGCCACAGGCATCCAGAATCAAACCTCAGTCATGTTGCCAGGCCATAGGGTACCACAATCAAACCTCAGTCATATTCCCAGACCTCAGGTTTACAGAATCAAACCGATTTCATGTTCCCAGGCAACAGGGTACCAGAATCCAAACCGATGTCATGTTCTCAGGCCACAGGATTCCACATTCTAACATCAGTCATGTTCCCAGGCCAATGGTTTCCAGAATCAAACCTCAGTCATATTCCCAGGCCACATGGTTACAGAATCAAACCTCAGTCGTGTTCCCAGGACACAGGGTTCCAGAATAAAACCTCAGTCATGTTCCCTGGACACAGGTTTCAGAAATCAAATCCCAGTCATGTTCCCAGGCCAGAGGGTTCCACAATCAAACCTCAGTCCTGTTGCCAGGCCACGGTTCCACCATCAAGCCTCAGTCATGTTCCCAGGTCAGAGTGTTCCACAATCTAACCTAAGTCATCTTGCCAAGCCACAGGGTTCCACCATCAAACCTCAGGCATATTGCCAGGCCACAGTGTTCCACCATCAAGCCTCACTCATGTTCCCAAGCCTGAGGGTTCCACTATCAAACCTCAATCATGTGGCCAGGCCACAGGATTCAACCATGAAACCTCAGTCATGTTCCCAGTAAACAGGGCTCCAGAATCAAACCAATGTCATGTTCCCATGCCACGGGGTTCCAGTATCAGGCCTCAGTCATGGTCCCCGTGCACAGGATTCCAAATCAAACCTCAGTCATGTTGCCAGTCCACAGGTTTCTGCCATCAAACCTCAGTCATGTTCCCAGTAAACAGGGCTCCAGAATCAAGCCTCAGTCATTTTGCCAGGCCAGAGTGTTCCACCATCAAACCTCAGTCATGATCCCAGGCCACATGTTTCCACAATGAAACCTCAGTCATTTTCCCAGGCCAAAGGTTTCCAGAATCAAACCTCAGTCATATTCCCAGGACACATGGTTCCAGAATCAACCTGAGTCATGTTCGAAGGCCACAGGTTTCAACAATCAAACCTCAGTCATGTTCCCAGGACACAGGTGTCCAGAATCAAACCTCAGTCATGTTCCCAGAGAACAGGCTTCCAGAAACAAACCTCAGTCATGTTCCCAAGCCACAGGGTTGCAGAATCAAACCTCAGTCTTGTTCCCAGGACACAGGTGTCCAGAATCAAACCGCAGTCATGTTCCCAGGGAACAGGCTTCCAGAAACAAACCTCAGTCATGTTCCCAGGCCACAGGGTTCCAGAATCAAACTTCAGTCTTGTTCCCAGGACACAGGTTTCCAGAATCAACCAGATATCATGTTCCCTGGCCACAGTCTTCCAGAATCAATCCTCAGTCATGTTGCCAGGCCACAGGTTTCCACCATCAAACCTCAGACATGTTCCCAGGCCACAGGGTACCAGAGTCAAACCGTTCGCAGGTTCCCAGGCCACAGAGTTCCAGAATCCACCGATGTCATGCGGCCAGGCCACAGGGTTCCAGAATCAATCCTCAGTTATGTTCGCAGGCTACAGGGTTCCAGAATAAAACCTCAGTCATATTCCCAGTACATAGGGTTCCAGAACCAAGGCTCAGTCAGGTTCCCGGGTCACAGTATTCCACAATCTAAACAGATGTCTTGTTCCCAGGCCTCAGGGTTCCAGAATCCACCCATGTTATGTTCCCAGGCCACAGGGTTCCAGAATCAATCCTCAGTTATGTTCCCAGGCTACAGGGTTCCAGAATAAAACCTCAGTCATGTTCCCTGGACACAGGTTTCAGAAATCAAATCCCAGTCATGTTCCCAGGCCACAGGGTTCCACAATTAAACCTCAGTCATATTCCCACGCCAGAGGGTTCCACAATCAAACCTCAGTCCTGTTGCCAGGCCACGGTTCCACCATCAAGCCTCAGTCATGTTCCCAGGTCAGAGTGTTCCACAATCTAACCTAAGTCATCTTGCCAAGCCAAAGGGTTCCACCATCAAACCTCAGGCATATTGCCAGGCCACAGTGTTCCACCATCAAGCCTCACTCATGTTCCCAAGCCTGAGGGTTCCACTATCAAACCTCAATCATGTTGCCAGGCCACAGGATTCAACCATGAAACCTCAGTCATGTTCCCAGTAAACAGGGCTCCAGAATCAAACCAATGTCATGTTCCCATGCCACGGGGTTCCAGTATCAGGCCTCAGTCATGGTCCCCGTGCACAGGGTTCCAAATCAAACCTCAGTCATGTTGCCAGTCCACAGGTTTCTGCCATCAAACCTCAGTCATGTTCCCAGTAAACAGGGCTCCAGAATCAAGCCTCAGTCATTTTGCCAGGCCAGAGTGTT
Source organism: Balaenoptera physalus (assembly GCF_965194825.1). Classification (NCBI taxonomy): domain Eukaryota; kingdom Metazoa; phylum Chordata; class Mammalia; order Artiodactyla; family Balaenopteridae; genus Balaenoptera; species Balaenoptera physalus. Next base: position 174,852 of record NW_028125578.1, on the reverse strand, counting down.
CCACCATCAAACCTCAGTCATGATCCCAGGCCACATGTTTCCACAATGAAACCTCAGTCATTTTCCCAGGCCAAAGGTTTCCAGAATCAAACATCAGTCATATTCCCAGGACACATGGTTCCAGAATCAACCTAAGTCATGTTCGAAGGCCACAGTTTTCAACAATCAAACCTCAGTCATGTTCCCAGTCCACAGGGTTCCAGAATCAAGGCTCAGTCAGGTACCCGGGGCACAGTATTCCACAATCTAAACAGATGTCATGTTCCCAGGCATCAGGGTTCCAGAATCCACCCATGTCATGTTCCCAGGCCACAGGGTTCCAGAATCAATCCTCAGTTATGTTCCCAGGTTACAGGGTTCCAGAATAAAACCTCAGTCATATTCCCTGTACATAGGGTTCCAGAACCAAGGCTCAGTCAGGTTCCCGGGTCACAGTATTCCACAATCTAAACAGATGTCTTGTTCCCAGGCCTCAGGGTTCCAGAATCCACCCATGTTATGTTCCCAGGCCACAGGGTTCCAGAATCAATCCTCAGTTATGTTCCCAGGCTACAGGGTTCCAGAATAAAACCTCAGTCATGTTCCTAGTGCACAGTGTTCCAGAACCAAGGCTCAGTCAGGTTCCCGGGCCAAAGTATTCCACAATCTAAACAGATGTCATGTTTCCAGGCCACAGGTCTTCAGAATCACGCTTCAGTCATTTTCCCAGGCCACAGAGACCTAGAATCAAACCTCAGTCATGTTGCCAGGCCTCAGATTTCCGGAATCAAACCGATTTCGTGTTCCCAGGCCACAGGGTTCCAGAGTCAAACCGTTCGCAGGTTCCCAGGCCACAGTGTTCCAGAATCCACCGATGTCATGTTCCCAGGCCACAGGCTTCCAGAATCAATCCTCAGTTATGTTCCCAGGCTACAGGGTTCCAGAATAAAACCTCAGTCATGTTCCCAGTCCACAGGGTTCCAGAACCAAGGCTCAGTCAGGTTCCCGGGCCACAGTATTCCACAATCTAAACAGATGTCATGTTCCAAGGCCTCAGTTTTCCAGAATCCACCCATGTCATGTTCCTGGGCCACAGGGTTCCAAAGTGAATCCTCAGTTATGTTCCCAGGCTACACGGCTCCAGAATAAAACCTCAGTAATATTCCCATTCCACAGGTTTCCAGAACCAACGCTCAGTCAAGTTCCCAGGCCACAGGATTCCACAATCTAAACAGATTTCATGTTCCCAGGCCTCAGGGTTCCAGAATCCACCCATGTCATGTTAACAGGACACAGGGTTCCAGAATGAAACCTCAGTCATGTTCCCAGTCCACAGTGGTCCAGAACCAAGGCTCAGTCAGGTTCCCGGGGCACAGTATTCCACAATCTAAACAGATGTCATATTCCCAGGCCACAGGGATCCAGAATCAAACCTCAGTCATGTTGCCAGGCCATAGGGTACCACCATCAAACCTCAGTCATATTCCCAGACCTCAGGTTTACAGAATCAAACCGATTTCATGTTCCCAGGCAACAGGGTACCAGAATCCAAACCGATGTCATGTTCCCAGGCCACAGGATTCCACATTCTAACATCAGTCATGTTCCCAGGCCAATGGTTTCCAGAATCAAACCTCAGTCATATTCCCAGGCCACATGGTTACAGAATCAAACCTCAGTCGTGTTCCCAGGACACAGGGTTCCAGAATAAAACCTCAGTCATGTTCCCTGGACACAGGTTTCAGAAATCAAATCCCAGTCATGTTCCCAGGCCACAGGGTTCCACAATTAAACCTCAGTCATATTCCCAGGCCAGAGGGTTCCACAATCAAACCTCAGTCCTGTTGCCAGGCCACGGTTCCACCATCAAGCCTCAGTCATGTTCCCAGGTCAGAGTGTTCCACAATCTAACCTAAGTCATCTTGCCAAGCCAAAGGGTTCCACCATCAAACCTCAGGCATATTGCCAGGCCACAGTGTTCCACCATCAAGCCTCACTCATGTTCCCAAGCCTGAGGGTTCCACTATCAAACCTCAATCATGTTGCCAGGCCACAGGATTCAACCATGAAACCTCAGTCATGTTCCCAGTAAACAGGGCTCCAGAATCAAACCAATGTCATGTTCCCATGCCACGGGGTTCCAGTATCAGGCCTCAGGCATGGTCCCCGTGCACAGGGTTCCAAATCAAACCTCAGTCATGTTGCCAGTCCACAGGTTTCTGCCATCAAACCTCAGTCATGTTCCCAGTAAACAGGGCTCCAGAATCAAGCCTCAGTCATTTTGCCAGGCCAGAGTGTTCCACCATCAAACCTCAGTCATGATCCCAGGCCACATGTTTCCACAATGAAACCTCAGTCATTTTCCCAGGCCAAAGGTTTCCAGAATCAAACCTCAGTCATATTCCCAGGACACATGGTTCCAGAATCAACCTGAGTCATGTTCGAAGGCCACAGGTTTCAACAATCAAACCTCAGTCATGTTCCCAGGACACAGGTGTCCAGAATCAAACCTCAGTCATGTTCCCAGAGAACAGGCTTCCAGAAACAAACCTCAGTCATGTTCCCAAGCCACAGGGTTGCAGAATCAAACCTCAGTCTTGTTCCCAGGACACAGGTGTCCAGAATCAAACCGCAGTCATGTTCCCAGGGAACAGGCTTCCAGAAACAAACCTCAGTCATGTTCCCAGGCCACAGGGTTCCAGAATCAAACTTCAGTCTTGTTCCCAGGACACAGGTTTCCAGAATCAACCAGATATCATGTCCCTGGCCACAGTCTTCCAGAATCAATCCTCAGTCATGTTGCCAGGCCACAGGTTTCCACCATCAAACCTCAGACATGTTCCCAGGCCACAGGGTACCAGAGTCAAACCGTTCGCAGGTTCCCAGGCCACAGAGTTCCAGAATCCACCGATGTCATGCGGCCAGGCCACAGGGTTCCAGAATCAATCCTCAGTTATGTTCGCAGGCTACAGGGTTCCGGAATAAAACCTCAGTCATGTTCCCAGTCCACAGGGTTCCAGAATCAAGGCTCAGTCAGGTACCCGGGGCACAGTATTCCACAATCTAAACAGATGTCATGTTCCCAGGCCTCAGGGTTCCAGAATCCACCCATGTCATGTTCCCAGGCCACAGGGTTCCAGAATCAATCCTCAGTTATGTTCCCAGTCTACAGGGTTCCAGAATAAAACCTCAGTCATATTCCCAGTACATAGGGTTCCAGAACCAAGGGTCAGTCAGGTTCCCGGGGCACAGTATTCCACAATCTAAACAGATGTCATGTTCCCAGGCCACAGGGATCCAGAATCAAACCTCAGTCATGTTGCCAGGCCATAGGGTACCACCATCAAACCTCAGTTATATTCCCAGGACTAAGGTTTCCAGAATCAAACCGATTTCATGTTTCCAGGCAACAGGGTACCAGAATCTAAACCGATGTCATGTTCCCAGGGCACAGGATTCCACACTCTAACATCAGTCATGTTCCAAGGCCAATGGTTTCCAGAATCAAACCTAAGTCATATTCCCAGGCCACATGGTTCCAGAATCAAACCTCTGTCGTGTTCCCAGGACACAGGGTTCCAGAATAAAACCTCAGTCATTTTCCCTGGACACAGGTTTCAGAAATCAAATCCCAGTCATGTTCCCAGGCCACAGGGTTCCAGAATCAATCCTCAGTTATGTTCCCAGGCTACAGGGTTCCAGAATAAAACGTCAGTCATGTTCCCAGTCCACAGGGTTCCAGAACAAAGGCTCAGTCACGTTCCCAGGGCACAGTATTCCACAATCTAAACAGATGTCATGTTCCCAGGCCTCAGGGTTCCAGAATCCACCCATGTCATGTTCCCAGGCCACAGGGTTCCAGAATCAATCCTCAGTTATGTTCCCAGGCTACAAGGTTCCAGAATAAAACCTCAGTCATGTTCCCAGGCCTCAGGGTTCCAGAATCCACCCATGTCATGTTCCCAGGCCACAGGGTTCCAGAATCAATCCTCAGTTATGTTCCCAGGCTACAGGGTTCCAGAATAAAACCTCAGTCATGTTCCCAGTCCATAGGGTTCCAGAACCAAGGCTCAGTCAGGTTCCCGGGGCACAGTATTCCACATTCCAAACAGATGTCATGTTCCCAGGCCACAGGCATCCAGAATCAAACCTCAGTCATGTTGCCAGGCCATAGGGTACCACCATCAAACCTCAGTTATATTCCCAGGACTAAGGTTTCCAGAATCAAACCGATTTCATGTTTCCAGGCAACAGGGTACCAGAATCTAAACCGATGTCATGTTCCCAGGGCACAGGATTCCACACTCTAACATCAGTCATGTTCCAAGGCCAATGGTTTCCAGAATCAAACCTAAGTCATATTCCCAGGCCACATGGTTACACAATCAAACCTCAGTCGTGTTCCCAGGACACAGGGTTCCAGAATAAAACCTCAGTCATGTTCCCTGGACACAGGTTTCAGAAATCAAATCCCAGTCATGTTCCCAGGCCACAGGGTTCCACAATTAAACCTCAGTCATATTCCCAGGCCAGAGGGTTCCACAATCAAACCTCAGTCCTGTTGCCAGGCCACGGTTCCACCATCAAGCCTCAGTCATGTTCCCAGGTCAGAGTGTTCCACAATCTAACCTAAGTCATCTTGCCAAGCCACAGGGTTCCACCATCAAACCTCAGGCATATTGCCAGGCCACAGTGTTCCACCATCAAGCCTCACTCATGTTCCCAAGCCTGAGGGTTCCACTATCAAACCTCAATCATGTTGCCAGGCCACAGGATTCAACCATGAAACCTCAGTCATGTTCCCAGTAAACAGGGCTCCAGAATCAAACCAATGTCATGTTCCCATGCCACGGGGTTCCAGTATCAGGCCTCAGGCATGGTCCCCGTGCACAGGGTTCCAAATCAAACCTCAGTCATGTTGCCAGTCCACAGGTTTCTGCCATCAAACCTCAGTCATGTTCCCAGTAAACAGGGCTCCAGAATCAAGCCTCAGTCATTTTGCCAGGCCAGAGTGTTCCACCATCAAACCTCAGTCATGATCCCAGGCCACATGTTTCCACAATGAAACCTCAGTCATTTTCCCAGGCCAAAGGTTTCCAGAATCAAACCTCAGTCATATTCCCAGGACACATGGTTCCAGAATCAACCTGAGTCATGTTCGAAGGCCACAGGTTTCAACAATCAAACCTCAGTCATGTTCCCAGGACACAGGTGTCCAGAATCAAACCTCAGTCATGTTCCCAGAGAACAGGCTTCCAGAAACAAACCTCAGTCATGTTCCCAAGCCACAGGGTTGCAGAATCAAACCTCAGTCTTGTTCCCAGGACACAGGTGTCCAGAATCAAACCGCAGTCATGTTCCCAGGGAACAGGCTTCCAGAAACAAACCTCAGTCATGTTCCCAGGCCACAGGGTTCCAGAATCAAACTTCAGTCTTGTTCCCAGGACACAGGTTTCCAGAATCAACCAGATATCATGTTCCCTGGCCACAGTCTTCCAGAATCAATCCTCAGTCATGTTGCCAGGCCACAGGTTTCCACCATCAAACCTCAGACATGTTCCCAGGCCACAGGGTACCAGAGTCAAACCGTTCGCAGGTTCCCAGGCCACAGAGTTCCAGAATCCACCGATGTCATGCGGCCAGGCCACAGGGTTCCAGAATCAATCCTCAGTTATGTTCGCAGGCTACAGGGTTCCGGAATAAAACCTCAGTCATGTTCCCAGTCCACAGGGTTCCAGAATCAAGGCTCAGTCAGGTACCCGGGGCACAGTATTCCACAATCTAAACAGATGTCATGTTCCCAGGCCTCAGGGTTCCAGAATCCACCCATGTCATGTTCCCAGGCCACAGGGTTCCAGAATCAATCCTCAGTTATGTTCCCAGTCTACAGGGTTCCAGAATAAAACCTCAGTCATATTCCCAGTACATAGGGTTCCAGAACCAAGGCTCAGTCAGGTTCCCGGGGCACAGTATTCCACAATCTAAACAGATGTCATGTTCCCAGGCCACAGGGATCCAGAATCAAACCTCAGTCATGTTGCCAGGCCATAGGGTACCACCATCAAACCTCAGTTATATTCCCAGGACTAAGGTTTCCAGAATCAAACCGATTTCATGTTTCCAGGCAACAGGGTACCAGAATCTAAACCGATGTCATGTTCCCAGGGCACAGGATTCCACACTCTAACATCAGTCATGTTCCAAGGCCAATGGTTTCCAGAATCAAACCTAAGTCATATTCCCAGGCCACATGGTTCCAGAATCAAACCTCTGTCGTGTTCCCAGGACACAGGGTTCCAGAATAAAACCTCAGTCATGTTCCCTGGACACAGGTTTCAGAAATCAAATCCCAGTCATGTTCCCAGGCCACAGGGTTCCACAATTAAACCTCAGTCATATTCCCAGGCCAGAGGGTTCCACAATCAAACCTCAGTCCTGTTGCCAGGCCACGGTTCCACCATCAAGCCTCAGTCATGTTCCCAGGTCAGAGTGTTCCACAATCTAACCTAAGTCATCTTGCCAAGCCACAGGGTTCCACCATCAAACCTCAGGCATATTGCCAGGCCACAGTGTTCCACCATCAAGCCTCACTCATGTTCCCAAGCCTGAGGGTTCCACTATCAAATCTCAATCATGTTGCCAGGCCACAGGATTCAACCATGAAACCTCAGTCATGTTCCCAGTAAACAGGGCTCCAGAATCAAACCAATGTCATGTTCCCATGCCACGGGGTTCCAGTATCAGGCCTCAGGCATGGTCCCCGTGCACAGGGTTCCAAATCAAACCTCAGTCATGTTGCCAGTCCACAGGTTTCTGCCATCAAACCTCAGTCATGTTCCCAGTAAACAGGGCTCCAGAATCAAGCCTCAGTCATTTTGCCAGGCCAGAGTGTTCCACCATCAAACCTCAGTCATGATCCCAGGCCACATGTTTCCACAATGAAACCTCAGTCATTTTCCCAGGCCAAAGGTTTCCAGAATCAAACCTCAGTCATATTCCCAGGACACATGGTTCCAGAATCAACCTGAGTCATGTTCGAAGGCCACAGGTTTCAACAATCAAACCTCAGTCATGTTCCCAGGACACAGGTGTCCAGAATCAAACCTCAGTCATGTTCCCAGAGAACAGGCTTCCAGAAACAAACCTCAGTCATGTTCCCAAGCCACAGGGTTGCAGAATCAAACCTCAGTCTTGTTCCCAGGACACAGGTGTCCAGAATCAAACCGCAGTCATGTTCCCAGGGAACAGGCTTCCAGAAACAAACCTCAGTCATGTTCCCAGGCCACAGGGTTCCAGAATCAAACTTCAGTCTTGTTCCCAGGACACAGGTTTCCAGAATCAACCAGATATCATGTTCCCTGGCCACAGTCTTCCAGAATCAATCCTCAGTCATGTTGCCAGGCCACAGGTTTCCACCATCAAACCTCAGACATGTTCCCAGGCCACAGGGTACCAGAGTCAAACCGTTCGCAGGTTCCCAGGCCACAGAGTTCCAGAATCCACCGATGTCATGCGGCCAGGCCACAGGGTTCCAGAATCAATCCTCAGTTATGTTCGCAGGCTACAGGGTTCCGGAATAAAACCTCAGTCATGTTCCCAGTCCACAGGGTTCCAGAATCAAGGCTCAGTCAGGTACCCGGGGCACAGTATTCCACAATCTAAACAGATGTCATGTTCCCAGGCCTCAGGGTTCCAGAATCCACCCATGTCATGTTCCCAGGCCACAGGGTTCCAGAATCAATCCTCAGTTATGTTCCCAGTCTACAGGGTTCCAGAATAAAACCTCAGTCATATTCCCAGTACATAGGGTTCCAGAACCAAGGCTCAGTCAGGTTCCCGGGGCACAGTATTCCACAATCTAAACAGATGTCATGTTCCCAGGCCACAGGGATCCAGAATCAAACCTCAGTCATGTTGCCAGGCCATAGGGTACCACCATCAAACCTCAGTTATATTCCCAGGACTAAGGTTTCCAGAATCAAACCGATTTCATGTTTCCAGGCAACAGGGTACCAGAATCTAAACCGATGTCATGTTCCCAGGGCACAGGATTCCACACTCTAACATCAGTCATGTTCCAAGGCCAATGGTTTCCAGAATCAAACCTAAGTCATATTCCCAGGCCACATGGTTCCAGAATCAAACCTCTGTCGTGTTCCCAGGACACAGGGTTCCAGAATAAAACCTCAGTCATGTTCCCTGGACACAGGTTTCAGAAATCAAATCCCAGTCATGTTCCCAGGCCACAGGGTTCCACAATTAAACCTCAGTCATATTCCCAGGCCAGAGGGTTCCACAATCAAACCTCAGTCCTGTTGCCAGGCCACGGTTCCACCATCAAGCCTCAGTCATGTTCCCAGGTCAGAGTGTTCCACAATCTAACCTAAGTCATCTTGCCAAGCCACAGGGTTCCACCATCAAACCTCAGGCATATTGCCAGGCCACAGTGTTCCACCATCAAGCCTCACTCATGTTCCCAAGCCTGAGGGTTCCACTATCAAACCTCAATCATGTGGCCAGGCCACAGGATTCAACCATGAAACCTCAGTCATGTTCCCAGTAAACAGGGCTCCAGAATCAAACCAATGTCATGTTCCCATGCCACGGGGTTCCAGTATCAGGCCTCAGTCATGGTCCCCGTGCACAGGATTCCAAATCAAACCTCAGTCATGTTGCCAGTCCACAGGTTTCTGCCATCAAACCTCAGTCATGTTCCCAGTAAACAGGGCTCCAGAATCAAGCCTCAGTCATTTTGCCAGGCCAGAGTGTTCCACCATCAAACCTCAGTCATGATCCCAGGCCACATGTTTCCACAATGAAACCTCAGTCATTTTCCCAGGCCAAAGGTTTCCAGAATCAAACCTCAGTCATATTCCCAGGACACATGGTTCCAGAATCAACCTGAGTCATGTTCGAAGGCCACAGGTTTCAACAATCAAACCTCAGTCATGTTCCCAGGACACAGGTGTCCAGAATCAAACCTCAGTCATGTTCCCAGAGAACAGGCTTCCAGAAACAAACCTCAGTCATGTTCCCAAGCCACAGGGTTGCAGAATCAAACCTCAGTCTTGTTCCCAGGACACAGGTGTCCAGAATCAAACCGCAGTCATGTTCCCAGGGAACAGGCTTCCAGAAACAAACCTCAGTCATGTTCCCAGGCCACAGGGTTCCAGAATCAAACTTCAGTCTTGTTCCCAGGACACAGGTTTCCAGAATCAACCAGATATCATGTTCCCTGGCCACAGTCTTCCAGAATCAATCCTCAGTCATGTTGCCAGGCCACAGGTTTCCACCATCAAACCTCAGACATGTTCCCAGGCCACAGGGTACCAGAGTCAAACCGTTCGCAGGTTCCCAGGCCACAGAGTTCCAGAATCCACCGATGTCATGCGGCCAGGCCACAGGGTTCCAGAATCAATCCTCAGTTATGTTCGCAGGCTACAGGGTTCCAGAATAAAACCTCAGTCATATTCCCAGTACATAGGGTTCCAGAACCAAGGCTCAGTCAGGTTCCCGGGTCACAGTATTCCACAATCTAAACAGATGTCTTGTTCCCAGGCCTCAGGTTTCCAGAATCCACCCATGTTATGTTCCCAGGCCACAGGGTTCCAGAATCAATCCTCAGTTATGTTCCCAGGCTACAGGGTTCCAGAATAAAACCTCAGTCATGTTCCCTGGACACAGGTTTCAGAAATCAAATCCCAGTCATGTTCCCAGGCCACAGGGTTCCACAATTAAACCTCAGTCATATTCCCACGCCAGAGGGTTCCACAATCAAACCTCAGTCCTGTTGCCAGGCCACGGTTCCACCATCAAGCCTCAGTCATGTTCCCAGGTCAGAGTGTTCCACAATCTAACCTAAGTCATCTTGCCAAGCCAAAGGGTTCCACCATCAAACCTCAGGCATATTGCCAGGCCACAGTGTTCCACCATCAAGCCTCACTCATGTTCCCAAGCCTGAGGGTTCCACTATCAAACCTCAATCATGTTGCCAGGCCACAGGATTCAACCATGAAACCTCAGTCATGTTCCCAGTAAACAGGGCTCCAGAATCAAACCAATGTCATGTTCCCATGCCACGGGGTTCCAGTATCAGGCCTCAGTCATGGTCCCCGTGCACAGGGTTCCAAATCAAACCTCAGTCATGTTGCCAGTCCACAGGTTTCTGCCATCAAACCTCAGTCATGTTCCCAGTAAACAGGGCTCCAGAATCAAGCCTCAGTCATTTTGCCAGGCCAGAGTGTTCCACCATCAAACCTCAGTCATGATCCCAGGCCACATGTTTCCACAATGAAACCTCAGTCATTTTCCCAGGCCAAAGGTTTCCAGAATCAAACATCAGTCATATTCCCAGGACACATGGTTCCAGAATCAACCTAAGTCATGTTCGAAGGCCACAGTTTTCAACAATCAAACCTCAGTCATGTTCCCAGTCCACAGGGTTCCAGAATCAAGGCTCAGTCAGGTACCCGGGGCACAGTATTCCACAATCTAAACAGATGTCATGTTCCCAGGCATCAGGGTTCCAGAATCCACCCATGTCATGTTCCCAGGCCACAGGGTTCCAGAATCAATCCTCAGTTATGTTCCCAGGTTACAGGGTTCCAGAATAAAACCTCAGTCATATTCCCTGTACATAGGGTTCCAGAACCAAGGCTCAGTCAGGTTCCCGGGTCACAGTATTCCACAATCTAAACAGATGTCTTGTTCCCAGGCCTCAGGGTTCCAGAATCCACCCATGTTATGTTCCCAGGCCACAGGGTTCCAGAATCAATCCTCAGTTATGTTCCCAGGCTACAGGGTTCCAGAATAAAACCTCAGTCATGTTCCTAGTGCACAGTGTTCCAGAACCAAGGCTCAGTCAGGTTCCCGGGCCAAAGTATTCCACAATCTAAACAGATGTCATGTTTCCAGGCCACAGGTCTTCAGAATCACGCTTCAGTCATTTTCCCAGGCCACAGAGACCTAGAATCAAACCTCAGTCATGTTGCCAGGCCTCAGATTTCCGGAATCAAACCGATTTCGTGTTCCCAGGCCACAGGGTTCCAGAGTCAAACCGTTCGCAGGTTCCCAGGCCACAGTGTTCCAGAATCCACCGATGTCATGTTCCCAGGCCACAGGCTTCCAGAATCAATCCTCAGTTATGTTCCCAGGCTACAGGGTTCCAGAATAAAACCTCAGTCATGTTCCCAGTCCACAGGGTTCCAGAACCAAGGCTCAGTCAGGTTCCCGGGCCACAGTATTCCACAATCTAAACAGATGTCATGTTCCAAGGCCTCAGTTTTCCAGAATCCACCCATGTCATGTTCCTGGGCCACAGGGTTCCAAAGTGAATCCTCAGTTATGTTCCCAGGCTACACGGCTCCAGAATAAAACCTCAGTCATATTCCCATTCCACAGGTTTCCAGAACCAACGCTCAGTCAAGTTCCCAGGCAACAGGATTCCACAATCTAAACAGATTTCATGTTCCCAGGCCTCAGGGTTCCAGAATCCACCCATGTCATGTTAACAGGACACAGGGTTCCAGAATGAAACCTCAGTCATGTTCCCAGTCCACAGTGGTCCAGAACCAAGGCTCAGTCAGGTTCCCGGGGCACAGTATTCCACAATCTAAACAGATGTCATGTTCCCAGGCCACAGGGATCCAGAATCAAACCTCAGTCATGTTGCCAGGCCATAGGGTACCACCATCAAACCTCAGTCATATTCCCAGACCTCAGGTTTACAGAATCAAACCGATTTCATGTTCCCAGGCAACAGGGTACCAGAATCCAAACCGATGTCATGTTCCCAGGCCACAGGATTCCACATTCTAACATCAGTCATGTTCCCAGGCCAATGGTTTCCAGAATCAAACCTCAGTCATATTCCCAGGCCACATGGTTACAGAATCAAACCTCAGTCGTGTTCCCAGGACACAGGGTTCCAGAATAAAACCTCAGTCATGTTCCCTGGACACAGGTTTCAGAAATCAAATCCCAGTCATGTTCCCAGGCCACAGGGTTCCACAATTAAACCTCAGTCATATTCCCAGGCCAGAGGGTTCCACAATCAAACCTCAGTCCTGTTGCCAGGCCACGGTTCCACCATCAAGCCTCAGTCATGTTCCCAGGTCAGAGTGTTCCACAATCTAACCTAAGTCATCTTGCCAAGCCACAGGGTTCCACCATCAAACCTCAGGCATATTGCCAGGCCACAGTGTTCCACCATCAAGCCTCACTCATGTTCCCAAGCCTGAGGGTTCCACTATCAAACCTCAATCATGTGGCCAGGCCACAGGATTCAACCATGAAACCTCAGTCATGTTCCCAGTAAACAGGGCTCCAGAATCAAACCAATGTCATGTTCCCATGCCACGGGGTTCCAGTATCAGGCCTCAGTCATGGTCCCCGTGCACAGGATTCCAAATCAAACCTCAGTCATGTTGCCAGTCCACAGGTTTCTGCCATCAAACCTCAGTCATGTTCCCAGTAAACAGGGCTCCAGAATCAAGCCTCAGTCATTTTGCCAGGCCAGAGTGTTCCACCATCAAACCTCAGTCATGATCCCAGGCCACATGTTTCCACAATGAAACCTCAGTCATTTTCCCAGGCCAAAGGTTTCCAGAATCAAACCTCAGTCATATTCCCAGGACACATGGTTCCAGAATCAACCTGAGTCATGTTCGAAGGCCACAGGTTTCAACAATCAAACCTCAGTCATGTTCCCAGGACACAGGTGTCCAGAATCAAACCTCAGTCATGTTCCCAGAGAACAGGCTTCCAGAAACAAACCTCAGTCATGTTCCCAAGCCACAGGGTTGCAGAATCAAACCTCAGTCTTGTTCCCAGGACACAGGTGTCCAGAATCAAACCGCAGTCATGTTCCCAGGGAACAGGCTTCCAGAAACAAACCTCAGTCATGTTCCCAGGCCACAGGGTTCCAGAATCAAACTTCAGTCTTGTTCCCAGGACACAGGTTTCCAGAATCAACCAGATATCATGTTCCCTGGCCACAGTCTTCCAGAATCAATCCTCAGTCATGTTGCCAGGCCACAGGTTTCCACCATCAAACCTCAGACATGTTCCCAGGCCACAGGGTACCAGAGTCAAACCGTTCGCAGGTTCCCAGGCCACAGAGTTCCAGAATCCACCGATGTCATGCGGCCAGGCCACAGGGTTCCAGAATCAATCCTCAGTTATGTTCGCAGGCTACAGGGTTCCAGAATAAAACCTCAGTCATATTCCCAGTACATAGGGTTCCAGAACCAAGGCTCAGTCAGGTTCCCGGGTCACAGTATTCCACAATCTAAACAGATGTCTTGTTCCCAGGCCTCAGGTTTCCAGAATCCACCCATGTTATGTTCCCAGGCCACAGGGTTCCAGAATCAATCCTCAGTTATGTTCCCAGGCTACAGGGTTCCAGAATAAAACCTCAGTCATGTTCCCTGGACACAGGTTTCAGAAATCAAATCCCAGTCATGTTCCCAGGCCACAGGGTTCCACAATTAAACCTCAGTCATATTCCCACGCCAGAGGGTTCCACAATCAAACCTCAGTCCTGTTGCCAGGCCACGGTTCCACCATCAAGCCTCAGTCATGTTCCCAGGTCAGAGTGTTCCACAATCTAACCTAAGTCATCTTGCCAAGCCAAAGGGTTCCACCATCAAACCTCAGGCATATTGCCAGGCCACAGTGTTCCACCATCAAGCCTCACTCATGTTCCCAAGCCTGAGGGTTCCACTATCAAACCTCAATCATGTTGCCAGGCCACAGGATTCAACCATGAAACCTCAGTCATGTTCCCAGTAAACAGGGCTCCAGAATCAAACCAATGTCATGTTCCCATGCCACGGGGTTCCAGTATCAGGCCTCAGTCATGGTCCCCGTGCACAGGGTTCCAAATCAAACCTCAGTCATGTTGCCAGTCCACAGGTTTCTGCCATCAAACCTCAGTCATGTTCCCAGTAAACAGGGCTCCAGAATCAAGCCTCAGTCATTTTGCCAGGCCAGAGTGTTCCACCATCAAACCTCAGTCATGATCCCAGGCCACATGTTTCCACAATGAAACCTCAGTCATTTTCCCAGGCCAAAGGTTTCCAGAATCAAACATCAGTCATATTCCCAGGACACATGGTTCCAGAATCAACCTAAGTCATGTTCGAAGGCCACAGTTTTCAACAATCAAACCTCAGTCATGTTCCCAGTCCACAGGGTTCCAGAATCAAGGCTCAGTCAGGTACCCGGGGCACAGTATTCCACAATCTAAACAGATGTCATGTTCCCAGGCATCAGGGTTCCAGAATCCACCCATGTCATGTTCCCAGGCCACAGGGTTCCAGAATCAATCCTCAGTTATGTTCCCAGGTTACAGGGTTCCAGAATAAAACCTCAGTCATATTCCCTGTACATAGGGTTCCAGAACCAAGGCTCAGTCAGGTTCCCGGGTCACAGTATTCCACAATCTAAACAGATGTCTTGTTCCCAGGCCTCAGGGTTCCAGAATCCACCCATGTTATGTTCCCAGGCCACAGGGTTCCAGAATCAATCCTCAGTTATGTTCCCAGGCTACAGGGTTCCAGAATAAAACCTCAGTCATGTTCCTAGTGCACAGTGTTCCAGAACCAAGGCTCAGTCAGGTTCCCGGGCCAAAGTATTCCACAATCTAAACAGATGTCATGTTTCCAGGCCACAGGTCTTCAGAATCACGCTTCAGTCATTTTCCCAGGCCACAGAGACCTAGAATCAAACCTCAGTCATGTTGCCAGGCCTCAGATTTCCGGAATCAAACCGATTTCGTGTTCCCAGGCCACAGGGTTCCAGAGTCAAACCGTTCGCAGGTTCCCAGGCCACAGTGTTCCAGAATCCACCGATGTCATGTTCCCAGGCCACAGGCTTCCAGAATCAATCCTCAGTTATGTTCCCAGGCTACAGGGTTCCAGAATAAAACCTCAGTCATGTTCCCAGTCCACAGGGTTCCAGAACCAAGGCTCAGTCAGGTTCCCGGGCCACAGTATTCCACAATCTAAACAGATGTCATGTTCCAAGGCCTCAGTTTTCCAGAATCCACCCATGTCATGTTCCTGGGCCACAGGGTTCCAAAGTGAATCCTCAGTTATGTTCCCAGGCTACACGGCTCCAGAATAAAACCTCAGTCATATTCCCATTCCACAGGTTTCCAGAACCAACGCTCAGTCAAGTTCCCAGGCAACAGGATTCCACAATCTAAACAGATTTCATGTTCCCAGGCCTCAGGGTTCCAGAATCCACCCATGTCATGTTAACAGGACACAGGGTTCCAGAATGAAACCTCAGTCATGTTCCCAGTCCACAGTGGTCCAGAACCAAGGCTCAGTCAGGTTCCCGGGGCACAGTATTCCACAATCTAAACAGATGTCATGTTCCCAGGCCACAGGGATCCAGAATCAAACCTCAGTCATGTTGCCAGGCCATAGGGTACCACCATCAAACCTCAGTCATATTCCCAGACCTCAGGTTTACAGAATCAAACCGATTTCATGTTCCCAGGCAACAGGGTACCAGAATCCAAACCGATGTCATGTTCCCAGGCCACAGGATTCCACATTCTAACATCAGTCATGTTCCCAGGCCAATGGTTTCCAGAATCAAACCTCAGTCATATTCCCAGGCCACATGGTTACAGAATCAAACCTCAGTCGTGTTCCCAGGACACAGGGTTCCAGAATAAAACCTCAGTCATGTTCCCTGGACACAGGTTTCAGAAATCAAATCCCAGTCATGTTCCCAGGCCACAGGGTTCCACAATTAAACCTCAGTCATATTCCCAGGCCAGAGGGTTCCACAATCAAACCTCAGTCCTGTTGCCAGGCCACGGTTCCACCATCAAGCCTCAGTCATGTTCCCAGGTCAGAGTGTTCCACAATCTAACCTAAGTCATCTTGCCAAGCCACAGGGTTCCACCATCAAACCTCAGGCATATTGCCAGGCCACAGTGTTCCACCATCAAGCCTCACTCATGTTCCCAAGCCTGAGGGTTCCACTATCAAACCTCAATCATGTGGCCAGGCCACAGGATTCAACCATGAAACCTCAGTCATGTTCCCAGTAAACAGGGCTCCAGAATCAAACCAATGTCATGTTCCCATGCCACGGGGTTCCAGTATCAGGCCTCAGTCATGGTCCCCGTGCACAGGATTCCAAATCAAACCTCAGTCATGTTGCCAGTCCACAGGTTTCTGCCATCAAACCTCAGTCATGTTCCCAGTAAACAGGGCTCCAGAATCAAGCCTCAGTCATTTTGCCAGGCCAGAGTGTTCCACCATCAAACCTCAGTCATGATCCCAGGCCACATGTTTCCACAATGAAACCTCAGTCATTTTCCCAGGCCAAAGGTTTCCAGAATCAAACCTCAGTCATATTCCCAGGACACATGGTTCCAGAATCAACCTGAGTCATGTTCGAAGGCCACAGGTTTCAACAATCAAACCTCAGTCATGTTCCCAGGACACAGGTGTCCAGAATCAAACCTCAGTCATGTTCCCAGAGAACAGGCTTCCAGAAACAAACCTCAGTCATGTTCCCAAGCCACAGGGTTGCAGAATCAAACCTCAGTCTTGTTCCCAGGACACAGGTGTCCAGAATCAAACCGCAGTCATGTTCCCAGGGAACAGGCTTCCAGAAACAAACCTCAGTCATGTTCCCAGGCCACAGGGTTCCAGAATCAAACTTCAGTCTTGTTCCCAGGACACAGGTTTCCAGAATCAACCAGATATCATGTTCCCTGGCCACAGTCTTCCAGAATCAATCCTCAGTCATGTTGCCAGGCCACAGGTTTCCACCATCAAACCTCAGACATGTTCCCAGGCCACAGGGTACCAGAGTCAAACCGTTCGCAGGTTCCCAGGCCACAGAGTTCCAGAATCCACCGATGTCATGCGGCCAGGCCACAGGGTTCCAGAATCAATCCTCAGTTATGTTCGCAGGCTACAGGGTTCTGGAATAAAACCTCAGTCATGTTCCCAGTCCACAGGGTTCCAGAATCAAGGCTCAGTCAGGTACCCGGGGCACAGTATTCCACAATCTAAACAGATGTCATGTTCCCAGGCCTCAGGGTTCCAGAATCCACCCATGTCATGTTCCCAGGCCACAGGGTTCCAGAATCAATCCTCAGTTATGTTCCCAGGGTACAGGGTTCCAGAATAAAACCTCAGTCATATTCCCAGTACATAGGGTTCCAGAACCAAGGCTCAGTCAGGTTCCCGGGGCACAGTATTCCACAATCTAAACAGATGTCATGTTCCCAGGCCACAGGGATCCAGAATCAAACCTCAGTCATGTTGCCAGGCCATAGGGTACCACCATCAAACCTCAGTTATATTAGCAGGACTAAGGTTTCCAGAATCAAACCGATTTCATGTTTCCAGGCAACAGGGTACCAGAATCTAAACCGATGTCATGTTCCCAGGGCACAGGATTCCACACTCTAACATCAGTCATGTTCCAAGGCCAATGGTTTCCAGAATCAAACCTAAGTCATATTCCCAGGCCACATGGTTCCAGAATCAAACCTCTGTCGTGTTCCCAGGACACAGGGTTCCAGAATAAAACCTCAGTCATTTTCCCTGGACACAGGTTTCAGAAATCAAATCCCAGTCATGTTCCCAAGCCACAGGGTTCCAGAATCAATCCTCAGTTATGTTCCCAGGCTACAGGGTTCCAGAATAAAACGTCAGTCATGTTCCCAGTCCACAGGGTTCCAGAACCAAGGCTCAGTCACGTTCCCAGGGCACAGTATTCCACAATCTAAACAGATGTCATGTTCCCAGGCCTCAGGGTTCCAGAATCCACCCATGTCATGTTCCCAGGCCACAGGGTTCCAGAATCAATCCTCAGTTATGTTCCCAGGCTACAAGGTTCCAGAATAAAACCTCAGTCATGTTCCTAGTCCACAGGGTTCCAGAATCCACCGTTGTCATGTGCCCAGGCCACAGGGTTCCAGAATCAATCCTCAGTTATGGTCCCAGGCTACAGGGTTCCAGAATAAAACCTCAGTCATGTTCCCAGTCCACAAGGTTCCAGAACCAAGGCTCAGTCAGGTTCCCGGGGCACAGTATTCCACAATCTAAACAGATGTCATGTTCCCAGGACACAGGTTTCCAGAATCATGCCGCAGTCATGTTCCCAGGCCACAGGCATCCAGAATCAAACCTCAGGCATGTTGCCAGGCCATAGGGTACCACAATCAAACCTCAGTCATATTCCCAGACCTCAGGTTTACAGAATCAAACCAATTTCATGTTCCCAGGCAACAGGGTACCAGAATCCAAACCGATGTCATGTTCCCAGGCCACAGGATTCCACATTCTAACATCAGTCATGTTCCCAGGCCAATGGTTTCCAGAATCAAACCTCAGTCATATTCCCAGGCCACATGGTTACACAATCAAACCTCAGTCGTGTTCCCAGGACACAGGGTTCCAGAATAAAACCTCAGTCATGTTCCCTGGACACAGGTTTCAGAAATCAAATCCCAGTCATGTTCCCAGGCCACAGGGTTCCACAATTAAACCTCAGTCATATTCCCAGGCCAGAGGGTTCCACAATCAAACCTCAGTCCTGTTGCCAGGCCACGGTTCCACCATCAAGCCTCAGTCATGTTCCCAGGTCAGAGTGTTCCACAATCTAACCTAAGTCATCTTGCCAAGCCACAGGGTTCCACCATCAAACCTCAGGCATATTGCCAGGCCACAGTGTTCCACCATCAAGCCTCACTCATGTTCCCAAGCCTGAGGGTTCCACTATCAAACCTCAATCATGTTGCCAGGCCACAGGATTCAACCATGAAACCTCAGTCATGTTCCCAGTAAACAGGGCTCCAGAATCAAACCAATGTCATGTTCCCATGCCACGGGGTTCCAGTATCAGGCCTCAGGCATGGTCCCCGTGCACAGGGTTCCAAATCAAACCTCAGTCATGTTGCCAGTCCACAGGTTTCTGCCATCAAACCTCAGTCATGTTCCCAGTAAACAGGGCTCCAGAATCAAGCCTCAGTCATTTTGCCAGGCCAGAGTGTTCCACCATCAAACCTCAGTCATGATCCCAGGCCACATGTTTCCACAATGAAACCTCAGTCATTTTCCCAGGCCAAAGGTTTCCAGAATCAAACCTCAGTCATATTCCCAGGACACATGGTTCCAGAATCAACCTGAGTCATGTTCGAAAGCCACAGGTTTCAACAATCAAACCTCAGTCATGTTCCCAGGACACAGGTGTCCAGAATCAAACCTCAGTCATGTTCCCAGAGAACAGGCTTCCAGAAACAAACCTCAGTCATGTTCCCAAGCCACAGGGTTGCAGAATCAAACCTCAGTCTTGTTCCCAGGACACAGGTGTCCAGAATCAAACCGCAGTCATGTTCCCAGGGAACAGGCTTCCAGAAACAAACCTCAGTCATGTTCCCAGGCCACAGGGTTCCAGAATCAAACTTCAGTCTTGTTCCCAGGACACAGGTTTCCAGAATCAACCAGATATCATGTTCCCTGGCCACAGTCTTCCAGAATCAATCCTCAGTCATGTTGCCAGGCCACAGGTTTCCACCATCAAACCTCAGACATGTTCCCAGGCCACAGGGTACCAGAGTCAAACCGTTCGCAGGTTCCCAGGCCACAGAGTTCCAGAATCCACCGATGTCATGCGGCCAGGCCACAGGGTTCCAGAATCAATCCTCAGTTATGTTCGCAGGCTACAGGGTTCCGGAATAAAACCTCAGTCATGTTCCCAGTCCACAGGGTTCCAGAATCAAGGCTCAGTCAGGTACCCGGGGCACAGTATTCCACAATCTAAACAGATGTCATGTTCCCAGGCCTCAGGGTTCCAGAATCCACCCATGTCATGTTCCCAGGCCACAGGGTTCCAGAATCAATCCTCAGTTATGTTCCCAGGGTACAGGGTTCCAGAATAAAACCTCAGTCATATTCCCAGTACATAGGGTTCCAGAACCAAGGCTCAGTCAGGTTCCCGGGGCACAGTATTCCACAATCTAAACAGATGTCATGTTCCCAGGCCACAGGGATCCAGAATCAAACCTCAGTCATGTTGCCAGGCCATAGGGTACCACCATCAAACCTCAGTTATATTAGCAGGACTAAGGTTTCCAGAATCAAACCGATTTCATGTTTCCAGGCAACAGGGTACCAGAATCTAAACCGATGTCATGTTCCCAGGGCACAGGATTCCACACTCTAACATCAGTCATGTTCCAAGGCCAATGGTTTCCAGAATCAAACCTAAGTCATATTCCCAGGCCACATGGTTCCAGAATCAAACCTCTGTCGTGTTCCCAGGACACAGGGTTCCAGAATAAAACCTCAGTCATTTTCCCTGGACACAGGTTTCAGAAATCAAATCCCAGTCATGTTCCCAAGCCACAGGGTTCCAGAATCAATCCTCAGTTATGTTCCCAGGCTACAGGGTTCCAGAATAAAACGTCAGTCATGTTCCCAGTCCACAGGGTTCCAGAACCAAGGCTCAGTCACGTTCCCAGGGCACAGTATTCCACAATCTAAACAGATGTCATGTTCCCAGGCCTCAGGGTTCCAGAATCCACCCATGTCATGTTCCCAGGCCACAGGGTTCCAGAAGCAATCCTCAGTTATGTTCCCAGGCTACAAGGTTCCAGAATAAAACCTCAGTCATGTTCCTAGTCCACAGGGTTCCAGAATCCACCGTTGTCATGTGCCCAGGCCACAGGGTTCCAGAATCAATCCTCAGTTATGGTCCCAGGCTACAGGGTTCCAGAATAAAACCTCAGTCATGTTCCCAGTCCACAAGGTTCCAGAACCAAGGCTCAATCAGGTTCCCGGGGCACAGTATTCCACAATCTAAACAGATGTCATGTTCCCAGGACACAGGTTTCCAGAATCATGCCGCAGTCATGTTCCCAGGCCACAGGCATCCAGAATCAAACCTCAGGCATGTTGCCAGGCCATAGGGTACCACAATCAAACCTCAGTCATATTCCCAGACCTCAGGTTTACAGAATCAAACCGATTTCATGTTCCCAGGCAACAGGATACCAGAATCCAAACCGATGTCATGTTCCCAGGCCACAGGATTCCACATTCTAACATCAGTCATGTTCCCAGGCCAATGGTTTCCAGAATCAAACCTCAGTCATATTCCCAGGCCACATGGTTACAGAATCAAACCTCAGTCGTGTTCCCAGGACACAGGGTTCCAGAATAAAACCTCAGTCATGTTCCCTGGACACAGGTTTCAGAAATCAAATCCCAGTCATGTTCCCAGGCCACAGGGTTCCACAATTAAACCTCAGTCATATTCCCAGGCCAGAGGGTTCCACAATCAAACCTCAGTCCTGTTGCCAGGCCACGGTTCCACCATCAAGCCTCAGTCATGTTCCCAGGTCAGAGTGTTCCACAATCTAACCTAAGTCATCTTGCCAAGCCACAGGGTTCCACCATCAAACCTCAGGCATATTGCCAGGCCACAGTGTTCCACCATCAAGCCTCACTCATGTTCCCAAGCCTGAGGGTTCCACTATCAAACCTCAATCATGTGGCCAGGCCACAGGATTCAACCATGAAACCTCAGTCATGTTCCCAG
Source organism: Balaenoptera physalus (assembly GCF_965194825.1). Lineage (NCBI taxonomy): Eukaryota > Metazoa > Chordata > Mammalia > Artiodactyla > Balaenopteridae > Balaenoptera > Balaenoptera physalus. The sequence continues at coordinate 153,291 of NW_028125578.1, read as the reverse complement.
TAAACAGGGCTCCAGAATCAAACCAATGTCATGTTCCCATGCCACGGGGTTCCAGTATCAGGCCTCAGTCATGGTCCCCGTGCACAGGGTTCCAAATCAAACCTCAGTCATGTTGCCAGTCCACAGGTTTCTGCCATCAAACCTCAGTCATGTTCCCAGTAAACAGGGCTCCAGAATCAAGCCTCAGTCATTTTGCCAGGCCAGAGTGTTCCACCATCAAACCTCAGTCATGATCCCAGGCCACATGTTTCCACAATGAAACCTCAGTCATTTTCCCAGGCCAAAGGTTTCCAGAATCAAACCTCAGTCATATTCCCAGGACACATGGTTCCAGAATCAACCTGAGTCATGTTCGAAGGCCACAGGTTTCAACAATCAAACCTCAGTCATGTTCCCAGGACACAGGTGTCCAGAATCAAACCTCAGTCATGTTCCCAGAGAACAGGCTTCCAGAAACAAACCTCAGTCATGTTCCCAAGCCACAGGGTTGCAGAATCAAACCTCAGTCTTGTTCCCAGGACACAGGTGTCCAGAATCAAACCGCAGTCATGTTCCCAGGGAACAGGCTTCCAGAAACAAACCTCAGTCATGTTCCCAGGCCACAGGGTTCCAGAATCAAACTTCAGTCTTGTTCCCAGGACACAGGTTTCCAGAATCAACCAGATATCATGTTCCCTGGCCACAGTCTTCCAGAATCAATCCTCAGTCATGTTGCCAGGCCACAGGTTTCCACCATCAAACCTCAGACATGTTCCCAGGCCACAGGGTACCAGAGTCAAACCGTTCGCAGGTTCCCAGGCCACAGAGTTCCAGAATCCACCGATGTCATGCGGCCAGGCCACAGGGTTCCAGAATCAATCCTCAGTTATGTTCGCAGGCTACAGGGTTCTGGAATAAAACCTCAGTCATGTTCCCAGTCCACAGGGTTCCAGAATCAAGGCTCAGTCAGGTACCCGGGGCACAGTATTCCACAATCTAAACAGATGTCATGTTCCCAGGCCTCAGGGTTCCAGAATCCACCCATGTCATGTTCCCAGGCCACAGGGTTCCAGAATCAATCCTCAGTTATGTTCCCAGGGTACAGGGTTCCAGAATAAAACCTCAGTCATATTCCCAGTACATAGGGTTCCAGAACCAAGGCTCAGTCAGGTTCCCGGGGCACAGTATTCCACAATCTAAACAGATGTCATGTTCCCAGGCCACAGGGATCCAGAATCAAACCTCAGTCATGTTGCCAGGCCATAGGGTACCACCATCAAACCTCAGTTATATTAGCAGGACTAAGGTTTCCAGAATCAAACCGATTTCATGTTTCCAGGCAACAGGGTACCAGAATCTAAACCGATGTCATGTTCCCAGGGCACAGGATTCCACACTCTAACATCAGTCATGTTCCAAGGCCAATGGTTTCCAGAATCAAACCTAAGTCATATTCCCAGGCCACATGGTTCCAGAATCAAACCTCTGTCGTGTTCCCAGGACACAGGGTTCCAGAATAAAACCTCAGTCATTTTCCCTGGACACAGGTTTCAGAAATCAAATCCCAGTCATGTTCCCAAGCCACAGGGTTCCAGAATCAATCCTCAGTTATGTTCCCAGGCTACAGGGTTCCAGAATAAAACGTCAGTCATGTTCCCAGTCCACAGGGTTCCAGAACCAAGGCTCAGTCACGTTCCCAGGGCACAGTATTCCACAATCTAAACAGATGTCATGTTCCCAGGCCTCAGGGTTCCAGAATCCACCCATGTCATGTTCCCAGGCCACAGGGTTCCAGAATCAATCCTCAGTTATGTTCCCAGGCTACAAGGTTCCAGAATAAAACCTCAGTCATGTTCCTAGTCCACAGGGTTCCAGAATCCACCGTTGTCATGTGCCCAGGCCACAGGGTTCCAGAATCAATCCTCAGTTATGGTCCCAGGCTACAGGGTTCCAGAATAAAACCTCAGTCATGTTCCCAGTCCACAAGGTTCCAGAACCAAGGCTCAGTCAGGTTCCCGGGGCACAGTATTCCACAATCTAAACAGATGTCATGTTCCCAGGACACAGGTTTCCAGAATCATGCCGCAGTCATGTTCCCAGGCCACAGGCATCCAGAATCAAACCTCAGGCATGTTGCCAGGCCATAGGGTACCACAATCAAACCTCAGTCATATTCCCAGACCTCAGGTTTACAGAATCAAACCAATTTCATGTTCCCAGGCAACAGGGTACCAGAATCCAAACCGATGTCATGTTCCCAGGCCACAGGATTCCACATTCTAACATCAGTCATGTTCCCAGGCCAATGGTTTCCAGAATCAAACCTCAGTCATATTCCCAGGCCACATGGTTACACAATCAAACCTCAGTCGTGTTCCCAGGACACAGGGTTCCAGAATAAAACCTCAGTCATGTTCCCTGGACACAGGTTTCAGAAATCAAATCCCAGTCATGTTCCCAGGCCACAGGGTTCCACAATTAAACCTCAGTCATATTCCCAGGCCAGAGGGTTCCACAATCAAACCTCAGTCCTGTTGCCAGGCCACGGTTCCACCATCAAGCCTCAGTCATGTTCCCAGGTCAGAGTGTTCCACAATCTAACCTAAGTCATCTTGCCAAGCCACAGGGTTCCACCATCAAACCTCAGGCATATTGCCAGGCCACAGTGTTCCACCATCAAGCCTCACTCATGTTCCCAAGCCTGAGGGTTCCACTATCAAACCTCAATCATGTTGCCAGGCCACAGGATTCAACCATGAAACCTCAGTCATGTTCCCAGTAAACAGGGCTCCAGAATCAAACCAATGTCATGTTCCCATGCCACGGGGTTCCAGTATCAGGCCTCAGGCATGGTCCCCGTGCACAGGGTTCCAAATCAAACCTCAGTCATGTTGCCAGTCCACAGGTTTCTGCCATCAAACCTCAGTCATGTTCCCAGTAAACAGGGCTCCAGAATCAAGCCTCAGTCATTTTGCCAGGCCAGAGTGTTCCACCATCAAACCTCAGTCATGATCCCAGGCCACATGTTTCCACAATGAAACCTCAGTCATTTTCCCAGGCCAAAGGTTTCCAGAATCAAACCTCAGTCATATTCCCAGGACACATGGTTCCAGAATCAACCTGAGTCATGTTCGAAGGCCACAGGTTTCAACAATCAAACCTCAGTCATGTTCCCAGGACACAGGTGTCCAGAATCAAACCTCAGTCATGTTCCCAGAGAACAGGCTTCCAGAAACAAACCTCAGTCATGTTCCCAAGCCACAGGGTTGCAGAATCAAACCTCAGTCTTGTTCCCAGGACACAGGTGTCCAGAATCAAACCGCAGTCATGTTCCCAGGGAACAGGCTTCCAGAAACAAACCTCAGTCATGTTCCCAGGCCACAGGGTTCCAGAATCAAACTTCAGTCTTGTTCCCAGGACACAGGTTTCCAGAATCAACCAGATATCATGTTCCCTGGCCACAGTCTTCCAGAATCAATCCTCAGTCATGTTGCCAGGCCACAGGTTTCCACCATCAAACCTCAGACATGTTCCCAGGCCACAGGGTACCAGAGTCAAACCGTTCGCAGGTTCCCAGGCCACAGAGTTCCAGAATCCACCGATGTCATGCGGCCAGGCCACAGGGTTCCAGAATCAATCCTCAGTTATGTTCGCAGGCTACAGGGTTCCGGAATAAAACCTCAGTCATGTTCCCTGTCTACAGGGTTCCAGAATCAAGGCTCAGTCAGGTACCCGGGGCACAGTATTCCACAATCTAAACCGATGTCATGTTCCCAGGCCTCAGGGTTCCAGAATCCACCCATGTCATGTTCCCAGGCCACAGGGTTCCAGAATCAATCCTCAGTTATGTTCCCAGGCTACAGGGTTCCAGAATAAAACCTCAGTCATATTCCCAGTACATAGGGTTCCAGAACCAAGGCTCAGTCAGGTTCCCGGGGCACAGTATTCCACAATCTAAACAGATGTCATGTTCCCAGGCCACAAGGATCCAGAATCAAACCTCAGTCATGTTGCCAGGCCATAGGGTACCACCATCAAACCTCAGTTATATTCCCAGGACTAAGGTTTCCAGAATCAAACCGATTTCATGTTTCCAGGCAACAGGGTACCAGAATCTAAACCGATGTCATGTTCCCAGGGCACAGGATTCCACACTCTAACATCAGTCATGTTCCAAGGCCAATGGTTTCCAGAATCAAACCTAAGTCATATTCCCAGGCCACATGGTTCCAGAATCAAACCTCTGTCGTGTTCCCAGGACACAGGGTTCCAGAATAAAACCTCAGTCATTTTCCCTGGACACAGGTTTCAGAAATCAAATCCCAGTCATGTTCCCAGGCCACAGGGTTCCAGAATCAATCCTCAGTTATGTTCCCAGGCTACAGGGTTCCAGAATAAAACGTCAGTCATGTTCCCAGTCCACAGGGTTCCAGAACCAAGGCTCAGTCACGTTCCCAGGGCACAGTATTCCACAATCTAAACAGATGTCATGTTCCCAGGCCTCAGGGTTCCAGAATCCACCCATGTCATGTTCCCAGGCCACAGGGTTCCAGAATCAATCCTCAGTTATGTTCCCAGGCTACAAGGTTCTAGAATAAAACCTCAGTCATGTTCCTAGTCCACAGGGTTCCAGAATCCACCGTTGTCATGTGCCCAGGCCACAGGGTTCCAGAATCAATCCTCAGTTATGGTCCCAGGCTACAGGGTTCCAGAATAAAACCTCAGTCATGTTCCCAGTCCACAGGGTTCCAGAACCAAGGCTCAGTCAGGTTCCCAGGGCACAGTATTCCACAATCTAAACAGATGTCATGTTCCCAGGCCACAGGCATCCAGAATCAAACCTCAGGCATGTTGCCAGGCCATAGGGTACCACAATCAAACCTCAGTCATATTCCCAGACCTCAGGTTTACAGAATCAAACCGATTTCATGTTCCCAGGCAACAGGGTACCAGAATCCAAACCGATGTCATGTTCCCAGGCCACAGGATTCCACATTCTAACATCAGTCATGTTCCCAGGCCAATGGTTTCCAGAATCAAACCTCAGTCATATTCCCAGGCCACATGGTTACAGAATCAAACCTCAGTCGTGTTCCCAGGACACAGGGTTCCAGAATAAAACCTCAGTCATGTTCCCTGGACACAGGTTTCCAGAATCAACCAGATATCATGTTCCCTGGCCACAGTCTTCCAGAATCAATCCTCAGTCATGTTGCCAGGCCACAGGTTTCCACCATCAAACCTCAGACATGTTCCCAGGCCACAGGGTACCAGAGTCAAACCGTTCGCAGGTTCCCAGGCCACAGAGTTCCAGAATCCACCGATGTCATGCGGCCAGGCCACAGGGTTCCAGAATCAATCCTTAGTTATGTTCGCAGGCTACAGGGTTCCGGAATAAAACCTCAGTCATGTTCCCTGTCCACAGGGATCCAGAATCAAGGCTCAGTCAGGTACCCGGGGCACAGTATTCCACAATCTAAACAGATGTCATGTTCCCAGGCCTCAGGGTTCCAGAATCCACCCATGTCATGTTCCCAGGCCACAGGGTTCCAGAATCAATCCTCAGTTATGTTCCCAGGCTACAAGGTTCCAGAATAAAACCTCAGTCATGTTCCTAGTCCACAGGGTTCCTGAATCCACCGTTGTCATGTGCCCAGGCCACAGGGTTCCAGAATCAATCCTCAGTTATGGTCCCAGGCTACAGGGTTCCAGAATAAAACCTCAGTCATGTTCCCAGTCCACAAGGTTCCAGAACCAAGGCTCAATCAGGTTCCCGGGGCACAGTATTCCACAATCTAAACAGATGTCATGTTCCCAGGACACAGGTTTCCAGAATCATGCCGCAGTCATGTTCCCAGGCCACAGGCATCCAGAATCAAACCTCAGGCATGTTGCCAGGCCATAGGGTACCACAATCAAACCTCAGTCATATTCCCAGACCTCAGGTTTACAGAATCAAACCGATTTCATGTTCCCAGGCAACAGGGTACCAGAATCCAAACCGATGGCATGTTCCCAGGCCACAGGATTCCACATTCTAACATCAGTCATGTTCCCAGGCCAATGGTTTCCAGAATCAAACCTCAGTCATATTCCCAGGCCACATGGTTACAGAATCAAACCTCAGTCGTGTTCCCAGGACACAGGGTTCCAGAATAAAACCTCAGTCATGTTCCCTGGACACAGGTTTCAGAAATCAAATCCCAGTCATGTTCCCAGGCCACAGGGTTCCACAATTAAACCTCAGTCATATTCCCAGGCCAGAGGGTTCCACAATCAAACCTCAGTCCTGTCGCCAGGCCACGGTTCCACCATCAAGCCTCAGTCATGTTCCCAGGTCAGAGTGTTCCACAATCTAACCTAAGTCATCTTGCCAAGCCACAGGGTTCCACCATCAAACCTCAGGCATATTGCCAGGCCACAGTGTTCCACCATCAAGCCTCACTCATGTTCCCAAGCCTGAGGGTTCCACTATCAAACCTCAATCATGTTGCCAGGCCACAGGATTCAACCATGAAACCTCAGTCATGTTCCCAGTAAACAGGGCTCCAGAATCAAACCAATGTCATGTTCCCATGCCACGGGGTTCCAGTATCAGGCCTCAGTCATGGTCCCCGTGCACAGGGTTCCAAATCAAACCTCAGTCATGTTGCCAGTCCACAGGTTTCTGCCATCAAACCTCAGTCATGTTCCCAGTAAACAGGGCTCCAGAATCAAGCCTCAGTCATTTTGCCAGGCCAGAGTGTTCCACCATCGAACCTCAGTCATGATCCCAGGCCACATGTTTCCACAATGAAACCTCAGTCATTTTCCCAGGACAAAGGTTTCCAGAATCAAACCTCAGTCATATTTCCAGGACACATGGTTCCAGAATCAACCTGAGTCATGTTCGAAGGCCACAGGTTTCAACAATCAAACCTCAGTCATGTTCCCAGGACACAGGTGTCCAGAATCAAACCGCAGTCATGTTCCCAGGGAACAGGCTTCCAGAAACAAACCTCAGTCATGTTCCCAAGCCACAGGGTTGCAGAATCAAACCTCAGTCTTGTTCCCAGGACACAGGTGTCCAGAATCAAACCGCAGTCATGTTCCCAGGGAACAGGCTTCCAGAAACAAACCTCAGTCATGTTCCCAGGCCACAGGGTTCCAGAATCAAACTTCAGTCTTGTTCCCAGGACACAGGTTTCCAGAATCAACCAGATATCATGTTCCCTGGCCACAGTCTTCCAGAATCAATCCTCAGTCATGTTGCCAGGCCACAGGTTTCCACCATCAAACCTCAGACATGTTCCCAGGCCACAGGGTACCAGAGTCAAACCGTTCGCAGGTTCCCAGGCCACAGAGTTCCAGAATCCACCGATGTCATGCGGCCAGGCCACAGGGTTCCAGAATCAATCCTCAGTTATGTTCGCAGGCTACAGGGTTCTGGAATAAAACCTCAGTCATGTTCCCAGTCCACAGGGTTCCAGAATCAAGGCTCAGTCAGGTACCCGGGGCACAGTATTCCACAATCTAAACAGATGTCATGTTCCCAGGCCTCAGGGTTCCAGAATCCACCCATGTCATGTTCCCAGGCCACAGGGTTCCAGAATCAATCCTCAGTTATGTTCCCAGGGTACAGGGTTCCAGAATAAAACCTCAGTCATATTCCCAGTACATAGGGTTCCAGAACCAAGGCTCAGTCAGGTTCCCGGGGCACAGTATTCCACAATCTAAACAGATGTCATGTTCCCAGGCCACAGGGATCCAGAATCAAACCTCAGTCATGTTGCCAGGCCATAGGGTACCACCATCAAACCTCAGTTATATTAGCAGGACTAAGGTTTCCAGAATCAAACCGATTTCATGTTTCCAGGCAACAGGGTACCAGAATCTAAACCGATGTCATGTTCCCAGGGCACAGGATTCCACACTCTAACATCAGTCATGTTCCAAGGCCAATGGTTTCCAGAATCAAACCTAAGTCATATTCCCAGGCCACATGGTTCCAGAATCAAACCTCTGTCGTGTTCCCAGGACACAGGGTTCCAGAATAAAACCTCAGTCATTTTCCCTGGACACAGGTTTCAGAAATCAAATCCCAGTCATGTTCCCAAGCCACAGGGTTCCAGAATCAATCCTCAGTTATGTTCCCAGGCTACAGGGTTCCAGAATAAAACGTCAGTCATGTTCCCAGTCCACAGGGTTCCAGAACCAAGGCTCAGTCACGTTCCCAGGGCACAGTATTCCACAATCTAAACAGATGTCATGTTCCCAGGCCTCAGGGTTCCAGAATCCACCCATGTCATGTTCCCAGGCCACAGGGTTCCAGAATCAATCCTCAGTTATGTTCCCAGGCTACAAGGTTCCAGAATAAAACCTCAGTCATGTTCCTAGTCCACAGGGTTCCAGAATCCACCGTTGTCATGTGCCCAGGCCACAGGGTTCCAGAATCAATCCTCAGTTATGGTCCCAGGCTACAGGGTTCCAGAATAAAACCTCAGTCATGTTCCCAGTCCACAAGGTTCCAGAACCAAGGCTCAGGCAGGTTCCCGGGGCACAGTATTCCACAATCTAAACAGATGTCATGTTCCCAGGACACAGGTTTCCAGAATCATGCCGCAGTCATGTTCCCAGGCCACAGGCATCCAGAATCAAACCTCAGGCATGTTGCCAGGCCATAGGGTACCACAATCAAACCTCAGTCATATTCCCAGACCTCAGGTTTACAGAATCAAACCGATTTCATGTTCCCAGGCAACAGGGTACCAGAATCCAAACCGATGTCATGTTCCCAGGCCACAGGATTCCACATTCTAACATCAGTCATGTTCCCAGGCCAATGGTTTCCAGAATCAAACCTCAGTCATATTCCCAGGCCACATGGTTACACAATCAAACCTCAGTCGTGTTCCCAGGACACAGGGTTCCAGAATAAAACCTCAGTCATGTTCCCTGGACACAGGTTTCAGAAATCAAATCCCAGTCATGTTCCCAGGCCACAGGGTTCCACAATTAAACCTCAGTCATATTCCCAGGCCAGAGGGTTCCACAATCAAACCTCAGTCCTGTTGCCAGGCCACGGTTCCACCATCAAGCCTCAGTCATGTTCCCAGGTCAGAGTGTTCCACAATCTAACCTAAGTCATCTTGCCAAGCCACAGGGTTCCACCATCAAACCTCAGGCATATTGCCAGGCCACAGTGTTCCACCATCAAGCCTCACTCATGTTCCCAAGCCTGAGGGTTCCACTATCAAACCTCAATCATGTTGCCAGGCCACAGGATTCAACCATGAAACCTCAGTCATGTTCCCAGTAAACAGGGCTCCAGAATCAAACCAATGTCATGTTCCCATGCCACGGGGTTCCAGTATCAGGCCTCAGGCATGGTCCCCGTGCACAGGGTTCCAAATCAAACCTCAGTCATGTTGCCAGTCCACAGGTTTCTGCCATCAAACCTCAGTCATGTTCCCAGTAAACAGGGCTCCAGAATCAAGCCTCAGTCATTTTGCCAGGCCAGAGTGTTCCACCATCAAACCTCAGTCATGATCCCAGGCCACATGTTTCCACAATGAAACCTCAGTCATTTTCCCAGGCCAAAGGTTTCCAGAATCAAACCTCAGTCATATTCCCAGGACACATGGTTCCAGAATCAACCTGAGTCATGTTCGAAGGCCACAGGTTTCAACAATCAAACCTCAGTCATGTTCCCAGGACACAGGTGTCCAGAATCAAACCTCAGTCATGTTCCCAGAGAACAGGCTTCCAGAAACAAACCTCAGTCATGTTCCCAAGCCACAGGGTTGCAGAATCAAACCTCAGTCTTGTTCCCAGGACACAGGTGTCCAGAATCAAACCGCAGTCATGTTCCCAGGGAACAGGCTTCCAGAAACAAACCTCAGTCATGTTCCCAGGCCACAGGGTTCCAGAATCAAACTTCAGTCTTGTTCCCAGGACACAGGTTTCCAGAATCAACCAGATATCATGTTCCCTGGCCACAGTCTTCCAGAATCAATCCTCAGTCATGTTGCCAGGCCACAGGTTTCCACCATCAAACCTCAGACATGTTCCCAGGCCACAGGGTACCAGAGTCAAACCGTTCGCAGGTTCCCAGGCCACAGAGTTCCAGAATCCACCGATGTCATGCGGCCAGGCCACAGGGTTCCAGAATCAATCCTCAGTTATGTTCGCAGGCTACAGGGTTCCGGAATAAAACCTCAGTCATGTTCCCAGTCCACAGGGTTCCAGAATCAAGGCTCAGTCAGGTACCCGGGGCACAGTATTCCACAATCTAAACAGATGTCATGTTCCCAGGCCTCAGGGTTCCAGAATCCACCCATGTCATGTTCCCAGGCCACAGGGTTCCAGAATCAATCCTCAGTTATGTTCCCAGGGTACAGGGTTCCAGAATAAAACCTCAGTCATATTCCCAGTACATAGGGTTCCAGAACCAAGGCTCAGTCAGGTTCCCGGGGCACAGTATTCCACAATCTAAACAGATGTCATGTTCCCAGGCCACAGGGATCCAGAATCAAACCTCAGTCATGTTGCCAGGCCATAGGGTACCACCATCAAACCTCAGTTATATTCCCAGGACTAAGGTTTCCAGAATCAAACCGATTTCATGTTTCCAGGCAACAGGGTACCAGAATCTAAACCGATGTCATGTTCCCAGGGCACAGGATTCCACACTCTAACATCAGTCATGTTCCAAGGCCAATGGTTTCCAGAATCAAACCTAAGTCATATTCCCAGGCCACATGGTTCCAGAATCAAACCTCTGTCGTGTTCCCAGGACACAGGGTTCCAGAATAAAACCTCAGTCATTTTCCCTGGACACAGGTTTCAGAAATCAAATCACAGTCATGTTCCCAAGCCACAGGGTTCCAGAATCAATCCTCAGTTATGTTCCCAGGCTACAGGGTTCCAGAATAAAACGTCAGTCATGTTCCCAGTCCACAGGGTTCCAGAACCAAGGCTCAGTCACGTTCCCAGGGCACAGTATTCCACAATCTAAACAGATGTCATGTTCCCAGGCCTCAGGGTTCCAGAATCCACCCATGTCATGTTCCCAGGCCACAGGGTTCCAGAATCAATCCTCAGTTATGTTCCCAGGCTACAAGGTTCTAGAATAAAACCTCAGTCATGTTCCTAGTCCACAGGGTTCCAGAATCCACCGTTGTCATGTGCCCAGGCCACAGGGTTCCAGAATCAATCCTCAGTTATGGTCCCAGGCTACAGGGTTCCAGAATAAAACCTCAGTCATGTTCCCAGTCCACAAGGTTCCAGAACCAAGGCTCAATCAGGTTCCCGGGGCACAGTATTCCACAATCTAAACAGATGTCATGTTCCCAGGACACAGGTTTCCAGAATCATGCCGCAGTCATGTTCCCAGGCCACAGGCATCCAGAATCAAACCTCAGGCATGTTGCCAGGCCATAGGGTACCACAATCAAACCTCAGTCATATTCCCAGACCTCAGGTTTACAGAATCAAACCGATTTCATGTTCCCAGGCAACAGGATACCAGAATCCAAACCGATGTCATGTTCCCAGGCCACAGGATTCCACATTCTAACATCAGTCATGTTCCCAGGCCAATGGTTTCCAGAATCAAACCTCAGTCATATTCCCAGGCCACATGGTTACAGAATCAAACCTCAGTCGTGTTCCCAGGACACAGGGTTCCAGAATAAAACCTCAGTCATGTTCCCTGGACACAGGTTTCAGAAATCAAATCCCAGTCATGTTCCCAGGCCACAGGGTTCCACAATTAAACCTCAGTCATATTCCCAGGCCAGAGGGTTCCACAATCAAACCTCAGTCCTGTTGCCAGGCCACGGTTCCACCATCAAGCCTCAGTCATGTTCCCAGGTCAGAGTGTTCCACAATCTAACCTAAGTCATCTTGCCAAGCCACAGGGTTCCACCATCAAACCTCAGGCATATTGCCAGGCCACAGTGTTCCACCATCAAGCCTCACTCATGTTCCCAAGCCTGAGGGTTCCACTATCAAACCTCAATCATGTTGCCAGGCCACAGGATTCAACCATGAAACCTCAGTCATGTTCCCAGTAAACAGGGCTCCAGAATCAAACCAATGTCATGTTCCCATGCCACGGGGTTCCAGTATCAGGCCTCAGGCATGGTCCCCGTGCACAGGGTTCCAAATCAAACCTCAGTCATGTTGCCAGTCCACAGGTTTCTGCCATCAAACCTCAGTCATGTTCCCAGTAAACAGGGCTCCAGAATCAAGCCTCAGTCATTTTGCCAGGCCAGAGTGTTCCACCATCAAACCTCAGTCATGATCCCAGGCCACATGTTTCCACAATGAAACCTCAGTCATTTTCCCAGGCCAAAGGTTTCCAGAATCAAACCTCAGTCATATTCCCAGGACACATGGTTCCAGAATCAACCTGAGTCATGTTCGAAGGCCACAGGTTTCAACAATCAAACCTCAGTCATGTTCCCAGGACACAGGTGTCCAGAATCAAACCTCAGTCATGTTCCCAGAGAACAGGCTTCCAGAAACAAACCTCAGTCATGTTCCCAAGCCACAGGGTTGCAGAATCAAACCTCAGTCTTGTTCCCAGGACACAGGTGTCCAGAATCAAACCGCAGTCATGTTCCCAGGGAACAGGCTTCCAGAAACAAACCTCAGTCATGTTCCCAGGCCACAGGGTTCCAGAATCAAACTTCAGTCTTGTTCCCAGGACACAGGTTTCCAGAATCAACCAGATATCATGTTCCCTGGCCACAGTCTTCCAGAATCAATCCTCAGTCATGTTGCCAGGCCACAGGTTTCCACCATCAAACCTCAGACATGTTCCCAGGCCACAGGGTACCAGAGTCAAACCGTTCGCAGGTTCCCAGGCCACAGAGTTCCAGAATCCACCGATGTCATGCGGCCAGGCCACAGGGTTCCAGAATCAATCCTCAGTTATGTTCGCAGGCTACAGGGTTCCGGAATAAAACCTCAGTCATGTTCCCTGTCTACAGGGTTCCAGAATCAAGGCTCAGTCAGGTACCCGGGGCACAGTATTCCACAATCTAAACAGATGTCATGTTCCCAGGCCTCAGGGTTCCAGAATCCACCCATGTCATGTTCCCAGGCCACAGGGTTCCAGAATCAATCCTCAGTTATGTTCCCAGGCTACAGGGTTCCAGAATAAAACCTCAGTCATATTCCCAGTACATAGGGTTCCAGAACCAAGGCTCAGTCAGGTTCCCGGGGCACAGTATTCCACAATCTAAACAGATGTCATGTTCCCAGGCCACAAGGATCCAGAATCAAACCTCAGTCATGTTGCCAGGCCATAGGGTACCACCATCAAACCTCAGTTATATTCCCAGGACTAAGGTTTCCAGAATCAAACCGATTTCATGTTTCCAGGCAACAGGGTACCAGAATCTAAACCGATGTCATGTTCCCAGGGCACAGGATTCCACACTCTAACATCAGTCATGTTCCAAGGCCAATGGTTTCCAGAATCAAACCTAAGTCATATTCCCAGGCCACATGGTTCCAGAATCAAACCTCTGTCGTGTTCCCAGGACACAGGGTTCCAGAATAAAACCTCAGTCATTTTACCTGGACACAGGTTTCAGAAATCAAATCCCAGTCATGTTCCCAGGCCACAGGGTTCCAGAATCAATCCTCAGTTATGTTCCCAGGCTACAGGGTTCCAGAATAAAACGTCAGTCATGTTCCCAGTCCACAGGGTTCCAGAACCAAGGCTCAGTCACGTTCCCAGGGCACAGTATTCCACAATCTAAACAGATGTCATGTTCCCAGGCCTCAGGGTTCCAGAATCCACCCATGTCATGTTCCCAGGCCACAGGGTTCCAGAATCAATCCTCAGTTATGTTCCCAGGCTACAAGGTTCCAGAATAAAACCTCAGTCATGTTCCTAGTCCACAGGGTTCCAGAATCCACCGTTGTCATGTGCCCAGGCCACAGGGTTCCAGAATCAATCCTCAGTTATGGTCCCAGGCTACAGGGTTCCAGAATAAAACCTCAGTCATGTTCCCAGTCCACAGGGTTCCAGAACCAAGGCTCAGTCAGGTTCCCAGGGCACAGTATTCCACAATCTAAACAGATGTCATGTTCCCAGGCCACAGGCATCCAGAATCAAACCTCAGGCATGTTGCCAGGCCATAGGGTACCACAATCAAACCTCAGTCATATTCCCAGACCTCAGGTTTACAGAATCAAACCGATTTCATGTTCCCAGGCAACAGGGTACCAGAATCCAAACCGATGTCATGTTCCCAGGCCACAGGATTCCACATTCTAACATCAGTCATGTTCCCAGGCCAATGGTTTCCAGAATCAAACCTCAGTCATATTCCCAGGCCACATGGTTACAGAATCAAACCTCAGTCGTGTTCCCAGGACACAGGGTTCCAGAATAAAACCTCAGTCATGTTCCCTGGACACAGGTTTCAGAAATCAAATCCCAGTCATGTTCCCAGGCCACAGGGTTCCACAATTAAACCTCAGTCATATTCCCAGGCCAGAGGGTTCCACAATCAAACCTCAGTCCTGTTGCCAGGCCACGGTTCCACCATCAAGCCTCAGTCATGTTCCCAGGTCAGAGTGTTCCACAATCTAACCTAAGTCATCTTGCCAAGCCACAGGGTTCCACCATCAAACCTCAGGCATATTGCCAGGCCACAGTGTTCCACCATCAAGCCTCACTCATGTTCCCAAGCCTGAGGGTTCCACTATCAAACCTCAATCATGTTGCCAGGCCACAGGATTCAACCATGAAACCTCAGTCATGTTCCCAGTAAACAGGGCTCCAGAATCAAACCAATGTCATGTTCCCATGCCACGGGGTTCCAGTATCAGGCCTCAGGCATGGTCCCCGTGCACAGGGTTCCAAATCAAACCTCAGTCATGTTGCCAGTCCACAGGTTTCTGCCATCAAACCTCAGTCATGTTCCCAGTAAACAGGGCTCCAGAATCAAGCCTCAGTCATTTTGCCAGGCCAGAGTGTTCCACCATCAAACCTCAGTCATGATCCCAGGCCACATGTTTCCACAATGAAACCTCAGTCATTTTCCCAGGCCAAAGGTTTCCAGAATCAAACCTCAGTCATATTCCCAGGACACATGGTTCCAGAATCAACCTGAGTCATGTTCGAAGGCCACAGGTTTCAACAATCAAACCTCAGTCATGTTCCCAGGACACAGGTGTCCAGAATCAAACCTCAGTCATGTTCCCAGAGAACAGGCTTCCAGAAACAAACCTCAGTCATGTTCCCAAGCCACAGGGTTGCAGAATCAAACCTCAGTCTTGTTCCCAGGACACAGGTGTCCAGAATCAAACCGCAGTCATGTTCCCAGGGAACAGGCTTCCAGAAACAAACCTCAGTCATGTTCCCAGGCCACAGGGTTCCAGAATCAAACTTCAGTCTTGTTCCCAGGACACAGGTTTCCAGAATCAACCAGATATCATGTTCCCTGGCCACAGTCTTCCAGAATCAATCCTCAGTCATGTTGCCAGGCCACAGGTTTCCACCATCAAACCTCAGACATGTTCCCAGGCCACAGGGTACCAGAGTCAAACCGTTCGCAGGTTCCCAGGCCACAGAGTTCCAGAATCCACCGATGTCATGCGGCCAGGCCACAGGGTTCCAGAATCAATCCTCAGTTATGTTCGCAGGCTACAGGGTTCCGGAATAAAACCTCAGTCATGTTCCCAGTCCACAGGGTTCCAGAATCAAGGCTCAGTCAGGTACCCGGGGCACAGTATTCCACAATCTAAACAGATGTCATGTTCCCAGGCCTCAGGGTTCCAGAATCCACCCATGTCATGTTCCCAGGCCACAGGGTTCCAGAATCAATCCTCAGTTATGTTCCCAGGGTACAGGGTTCCAGAATAAAACCTCAGTCATATTCCCAGTACATAGGGTTCCAGAACCAAGGCTCAGTCAGGTTCCCGGGGCACAGTATTCCACAATCTAAACAGATGTCATGTTCCCAGGCCACAGGGATCCAGAATCAAACCTCAGTCATGTTGCCAGGCCATAGGGTACCACCATCAAACCTCAGTTATATTCCCAGGACTAAGGTTTCCAGAATCAAACCGATTTCATGTTTCCAGGCAACAGGGTACCAGAATCTAAACCGATGTCATGTTCCCAGGGCACAGGATTCCACACTCTAACATCAGTCATGTTCCAAGGCCAATGGTTTCCAGAATCAAACCTAAGTCATATTCCCAGGCCACATGGTTCCAGAATCAAACCTCTGTCGTGTTCCCAGGACACAGGGTTCCAGAATAAAACCTCAGTCATTTTCCCTGGACACAGGTTTCAGAAATCAAATCACAGTCATGTTCCCAAGCCACAGGGTTCCAGAATCAATCCTCAGTTATGTTCCCAGGCTACAGGGTTCCAGAATAAAACGTCAGTCATGTTCCCAGTCCACAGGGTTCCAGAACCAAGGCTCAGTCACGTTCCCAGGGCACAGTATTCCACAATCTAAACAGATGTCATGTTCCCAGGCCTCAGGGTTCCAGAATCCACCCATGTCATGTTCCCAGGCCACAGGGTTCCAGAATCAATCCTCAGTTATGTTCCCAGGCTACAAGGTTCTAGAATAAAACCTCAGTCATGTTCCTAGTCCACAGGGTTCCAGAATCCACCGTTGTCATGTGCCCAGGCCACAGGGTTCCAGAATCAATCCTCAGTTATGGTCCCAGGCTACAGGGTTCCAGAATAAAACCTCAGTCATGTTCCCAGTCCACAAGGTTCCAGAACCAAGGCTCAATCAGGTTCCCGGGGCACAGTATTCCACAATCTAAACAGATGTCATGTTCCCAGGACACAGGTTTCCAGAATCATGCCGCAGTCATGTTCCCAGGCCACAGGCATCCAGAATCAAACCTCAGGCATGTTGCCAGGCCATAGGGTACCACAATCAAACCTCAGTCATATTCCCAGACCTCAGGTTTACAGAATCAAACCGATTTCATGTTCCCAGGCAACAGGATACCAGAATCCAAACCGATGTCATGTTCCCAGGCCACAGGATTCCACATTCTAACATCAGTCATGTTCCCAGGCCAATGGTTTCCAGAATCAAACCTCAGTCATATTCCCAGGCCACATGGTTACAGAATCAAACCTCAGTCGTGTTCCCAGGACACAGGGTTCCAGAATAAAACCTCAGTCATGTTCCCTGGACACAGGTTTCAGAAATCAAATCCCAGTCATGTTCCCAGGCCACAGGGTTCCACAATTAAACCTCAGTCATATTCCCAGGCCAGAGGGTTCCACAATCAAACCTCAGTCCTGTTGCCAGGCCACGGTTCCACCATCAAGCCTCAGTCATGTTCCCAGGTCAGAGTGTTCCACAATCTAACCTAAGTCATCTTGCCAAGCCACAGGGTTCCACCATCAAACCTCAGGCATATTGCCAGGCCACAGTGTTCCACCATCAAGCCTCACTCATGTTCCCAAGCCTGAGGGTTCCACTATCAAACCTCAATCATGTTGCCAGGCCACAGGATTCAACCATGAAACCTCAGTCATGTTCCCAGTAAACAGGGCTCCAGAATCAAACCAATGTCATGTTCCCATGCCACGGGGTTCCAGTATCAGGCCTCAGTCATGGTCCCCGTGCACAGGGTTCCAAATCAAACCTCAGTCATGTTGCCAGTCCACAGGTTTCTGCCATCAAACCTCAGTCATGTTCCCAGTAAACAGGGCTCCAGAATCAAGCCTCAGTCATTTTGCCAGGCCAGAGTGTTCCACCATCAAACCTCAGTCATGATCCCAGGCCACATGTTTCCACAATGAAACCTCAGTCATTTTCCCAGGCCAAAGGTTTCCAGAATCAAACCTCAGTCATATTCCCAGGACACATGGTTCCAGAATCAACCTGAGTCATGTTCGAAGGCCACAGGTTTCAACAATCAAACCTCAGTCATGTTCCCAGGACACAGGTGTCCAGAATCAAACCTCAGTCATGTTCCCAGAGAACAGGCTTCCAGAAACAAACCTCAGTCATGTTCCCAAGCCACAGGGTTGCAGAATCAAACCTCAGTCTTGTTCCCAGGACACAGGTGTCCAGAATCAAACCGCAGTCATGTTCCCAGGGAACAGGCTTCCAGAAACAAACCTCAGTCATGTTCCCAGGCCACAGGGTTCCAGAATCAAACTTCAGTCTTGTTCCCAGGACACAGGTTTCCAGAATCAACCAGATATCATGTTCCCTGGCCACAGTCTTCCAGAATCAATCCTCAGTCATGTTGCCAGGCCACAGGTTTCCACCATCAAACCTCAGACATGTTCCCAGGCCACAGGGTACCAGAGTCAAACCGTTCGCAGGTTCCCAGGCCACAGAGTTCCAGAATCCACCAATGTCATGCGGCCAGGCCACAGGGTTCCAGAATCAATCCTCAGTTATGTTCGCAGGCTACAGGGTTCCGGAATAAAACCTCAGTCATGTTCCCTGTCTACAGGGTTCCAGAATCAAGGCTCAGTCAGGTACCCGGGGCACAGTATTCCACAATCTAAACAGATGTCATGTTCCCAGGCCTCAGGGTTCTAGAATCCACCCATGTCATGTTCCCAGGCCACAGGGTTCCAGAATCAATCCTCAGTTATGTTCCCAGGCTACAGGGTTCCAGAATAAAACCTCAGTCATATTCCCAGTACATAGGGTTCCAGAACCAAGGCTCAGTCAGGTTCCCGGGGCACAGTATTCCACAATCTAAACAGATGTCATGTTCCCAGGCCACAAGGATCCAGAATCAAACCTCAGTCATGTTGCCAGGCCATAGGGTACCACCATCAAACCTCAGTTATATTCCCAGGACTAAGGTTTCCAGAATCAAACCGATTTCATGTTTCCAGGCAACAGGGTACCAGAATCTAAACCGATGTCATGTTCCCAGGGCACAGGATTCCACACTCTAACATCAGTCATGTTCCAAGGCCAATGGTTTCCAGAATCAAACCTAAGTCATATTCCCAGGCCACATGGTTCCAGAATCAAACCTCTGTCGTGTTCCCAGGACACAGGGTTCCAGAATAAAACCTCAGTCATTTTACCTGGACACAGGTTTCAGAAATCAAATCCCAGTCATGTTCCCAGGCCACAGGGTTCCAGAATCAATCCTCAGTTATGTTCCCAGGCTACAGGGTTCCAGAATAAAACGTCAGTCATGTTCCCAGTCCACAGGGTTCCAGAACCAAGGCTCAGTCACGTTCCCAGGGCACAGTATTCCACAATCTAAACAGATGTCATGTTCCCAGGCCTCAGGGTTCCAGAATCCACCCATGTCATGTTCCCAGGCCACAGGGTTCCAGAATCAATCCTCAGTTATGTTCCCAGGCTACAAGGTTCTAGAATAAAACCTCAGTCATGTTCCTAGTCCACAGGGTTCCAGAATCCACCGTTGTCATGTGCCCAGGCCACAGGGTTCCAGAATCAATCCTCAGTTATGGTCCCAGGCTACAGGGTTCCAGAATAAAACCTCAGTCATGTTCCCAGTCCACAGGGTTCCAGAACCAAGGCTCAGTCAGGTTCCCAGGGCACAGTATTCCACAATCTAAACAGATGTCATGTTCCCAGGCCACAGGCATCCAGAATCAAACCTCAGGCATGTTGCCAGGCCATAGGGTACCACAATCAAACCTCAGTCATATTCCCAGACCTCAGGTTTACAGAATCAAACCGATTTCATGTTCCCAGGCAACAGGGTACCAGAATCCAAACCGATGTCATGTTCCCAGGCCACAGGATTCCACATTCTAACATCAGTCATGTTCCCAGGCCAATGGTTTCCAGAATCAAACCTCAGTCATATTCCCAGGCCACATGGTTACAGAATCAAACCTCAGTCGTGTTCCCAGGACACAGGGTTCCAGAATAAAACCTCAGTCATGTTCCCTGGACACAGGTTTCCAGAATCAACCAGATATCATGTTCCCTGGCCACAGTCTTCCAGAATCAATCCTCAGTCATGTTGCCAGGCCACAGGTTTCCACCATCAAACCTCAGACATGTTCCCAGGCCACAGGGTACCAGAGTCAAACCGTTCGCAGGTTCCCAGGCCACAGAGTTCCAGAATCCACCGATGTCATGCGGCCAGGCCACAGGGTTCCAGAATCAATCCTCAGTTATGTTCGCAGGCTACAGGGTTCCGGAATAAAACCTCAGTCATGTTCCCTGTCCACAGGGATCCAGAATCAAGGCTCAGTCAGGTACCCGGGGCACAGTATTCCACAATCTAAACAGATGTCATGTTCCCAGGCCTCAGGGTTCCAGAATCCACCCATGTCATGTTCCCAGGCCACAGGGTTCCAGAATCAATCCTCAGTTATGTTCCCAGGCTACAAGGTTCCAGAATAAAACCTCAGTCATGTTCCTAGTCCACAGGGTTCCTGAATCCACCGTTGTCATGTGCCCAGGCCACAGGGTTCCAGAATCAATCCTCAGTTATGGTCCCAGGCTACAGGGTTCCAGAATAAAACCTCAGTCATGTTCCCAGTCCACAAGGTTCCAGAACCAAGGCTCAATCAGGTTCCCGGGGCACAGTATTCCACAATCTAAACAGATGTCATGTTCCCAGGACACAGGTTTCCAGAATCATGCCGCAGTCATGTTCCCAGGCCACAGGCATCCAGAATCAAACCTCAGGCATGTTGCCAGGCCATAGGGTACCACAATCAAACCTCAGTCATATTCCCAGACCTCAGGTTTACAGAATCAAACCGATTTCATGTTCCCAGGCAACAGGGTACCAGAATCCAAACCGATGGCATGTTCCCAGGCCACAGGATTCCACATTCTAACATCAGTCATGTTCCCAGGCCAATGGTTTCCAGAATCAAACCTCAGTCATATTCCCAGGCCACATGGTTACAGAATCAAACCTCAGTCGTGTTCCCAGGACTCAGGGTTCCAGAATAAAACCTCAGTCATGTTCCCTGGACACAGGTTTCAGAAATCAAATCCCAGTCATGTTCCCAGGCCACAGGGTTCCACAATTAAACCTCAGTCATATTCCCAGGCCAGAGGGTTCCACAATCAAACCTCAGTCCTGTCGCCAGGCCACGGTTCCACCATCAAGCCTCAGTCATGTTCCCAGGTCAGAGTGTTCCACAATCTAACCTAAGTCATCTTTCCAAGCCACAGGGTTCCACCATCAAACCTCAGGCATATTGCCAGGCCACAGTGTTCCACCATCAAGCCTCACTCATGTTCCCAAGCCTGAGGGTTCCACTATCAAACCTCAATCATGTTGCCAGGCCACAGGATTCAACCATGAAACCTCAGTCATGTTCCCAGTAAACAGGGCTCCAGAATCAAACCAATGTCATGTTCCCATGCCACGGGGTTCCAGTATCAGGCCTCAGTCATGGTCCCCGTGCACAGGGTTCCAAATCAAACCTCAGTCATGTTGCCAGTCCACAGGTTTCTGCCATCAAACCTCAGTCATGTTCCCAGTAAACAGGGCTCCAGAATCAAGCCTCAGTCATTTTGCCAGGCCAGAGTGTTCCACCATCGAACCTCAGTCATGATCCCAGGCCACATGTTTCCACAATGAAACCTCAGTCATTTTCCCAGGACAAAGGTTTCCAGAATCAAACCTCAGTCATATTTCCAGGACACATGGTTCCAGAATCAACCTGAGTCATGTTCGAAGGCCACAGGTTTCAACAATCAAACCTCAGTCATGTTCCCAGGACACAGGTGTCCAGAATCAAACCGCAGTCATGTTCCCAGGGAACAGGCTTCCAGAAACAAACCTCAGTCATGTTCCCAAGCCACAGGGTTGCAGAATCAAACCTCAGTCTTGTTCCCAGGACACAGGTGTCCAGAATCAAACCGCAGTCATGTTCCCAGGGAACAGGCTTCCAGAAACAAACCTCAGTCATGTTCCCAGGCCACAGGGTTCCAGAATCAAACTTCAGTCTTGTTCCCAGGACACAGGTTTCCAGAATCAACCAGATATCATGTTCCCTGGCCACAGTCTTCCAGAATCAATCCTCAGTCATGTTGCCAGGCCACAGGTTTCCACCATCAAACCTCAGACATGTTCCCAGGCCACAGGGTACCAGAGTCAAACCGTTCGCAGGTTCCCAGGCCACAGAGTTCCAGAATCCACCGATGTCATGCGGCAAGGCCACAGGGTTCCAGAATCAATCCT
This sequence comes from Balaenoptera physalus, assembly GCF_965194825.1. Lineage (NCBI taxonomy): Eukaryota > Metazoa > Chordata > Mammalia > Artiodactyla > Balaenopteridae > Balaenoptera > Balaenoptera physalus. Next base: position 131,163 of record NW_028125578.1, on the reverse strand, counting down.
CAGTTATGTTCGCAGGCTACAGGGTTCCGGAATAAAACCTCAGTCATGTTCCCTGTCCACAGGGTTCCAGAATCAAGGCTCAGTCAGGTACCCGGGGCACAGTATTCCACAATCTAAACAGATGTCATGTTCCCAGGCCTCAGGGTTCCAGAATCCACCCATGTCATGTTCCCAGGCCACAGGGTTCCAGAATCAATCCTCAGTTATGTTCCCAGGCTACAGGGTTCCAGAATAAAACCTCAGTCATATTCCCAGTACATAGGGTTCCAGAACCAAGGCTCAGTCAGGTTCCCGGGGCACAGTATTCCACAATCTAAACAGATGTCATGTTCCCAGGCCACAAGGATCCAGAATCAAACCTCAGTCATGTTGCCAGGCCATAGGGTACCACCATCAAACCTCAGTTATATTCCCAGGACTAAGGTTTCCAGAATCAAACCGATTTCATGTTTCCAGGCAACAGGGTACCAGAATCTAAACCGATGTCATGTTCCCAGGGCACAGGATTCCACACTCTAACATCAGTCATGTTCCAAGGCCAATGGTTTCCAGAATCAAACCTAAGTCATATTCCCAGGCCACATGGTTACAGAATCAAACCTCTGTCGTGTTCCCAGGACACAGGGTTCCAGAATAAAACCTCAGTCATTTTACCTGGACACAGGTTTCAGAAATCAAATCCCAGTCATGTTCCCAGGCCACAGGGTTCCAGAATCAATCCTCAGTTATGTTCCCAGGCTACAGGGTTCCAGAATAAAACGTCAGTCATGTTCCCAGTCCACAGGGTTCCAGAACCAAGGCTCAGTCACGTTCCCAGGGCACAGTATTCCACAATCTAAACAGATGTCATGTTCCCAGGCCTCAGGGTTCCAGAATCCACCCATGTCATGTTCCCAGGCCACAGGGTTCCAGAATCAATCCTCAGTTATGTTCCCAGGCTACAAGGTTCCAGAATAAAACCTCAGTCATGTTCCTAGTCCACAGGGTTCCAGAATCCACCGTTGTCATGTGCCCAGGCCACAGGGTTCCAGAATCAATCCTCAGTTATGGTCCCAGGCTACAGGGTTCCAGAATAAAACCTCAGTCATGTTCCCAGTCCACAGGGTTCCAGAACCAAGGCTCAGTCAGGTTCCCAGGGCACAGTATTCCACAATCTAAACAGATGTCATGTTCCCAGGCCACAGGCATCCAGAATCAAACCTCAGGCATGTTGCCAGGCCATAGGGTACCACAATCAAACCTCAGTCATATTCCCAGACCTCAGGTTTACAGAATCAAACCGATTTCATGTTCCCAGGCAACAGGGTACCAGAATCCAAACCGATGTCATGTTCCCAGGCCACAGGATTCCACATTCTAACATCAGTCATGTTCCCAGGCCAATGGTTTCCAGAATCAAACCTCAGTCATATTCCCAGGCCACATGGTTACAGAATCAAACCTCAGTCGTGTTCCCAGGACACAGGGTTCCAGAATAAAACCTCAGTCATGTTCCCTGGACACAGGTTTCCAGAATCAACCAGATATCATGTTCCCTGGCCACAGTCTTCCAGAATCAATCCTCAGTCATGTTGCCAGGCCACAGGTTTCCACCATCAAACCTCAGACATGTTCCCAGGCCACAGGGTACCAGAGTCAAACCGTTCGCAGGTTCCCAGGCCACAGAGTTCCAGAATCCACCGATGTCATGCGGCCAGGCCACAGGGTTCCAGAATCAATCCTCAGTTATGTTCTCAGGCTACAGGGTTCCGGAATAAAATCTCAGTCATGTTCCCTGTCCACAGGGATCCAGAATCAAGGCTCAGTCAGGTACCCGGGGCACAGTATTCCACAATCTAAACAGATGTCATGTTCCCAGGCCTCAGGGTTCCAGAATCCACCCATGTCATGTTCCCAGGCCACAGGGTTCCAGAATCAATCCTCAGTTATGTTCCCAGGCTACAAGGTTCCAGAATAAAACCTCAGTCATGTTCCTAGTCCACAGGGTTCCAGAATCCACCGTTGTCATGTGCCCAGGCCACAGGGTTCCAGAATCAATCCTCAGTTATGGTCCCAGGCTACAGGGTTCCAGAATAAAACCTCAGTCATGTTCCCAGTCCACAAGGTTCCAGAACCAAGGCTCAATCAGGTTCCCGGGGCACAGTATTCCACAATCTAAACAGATGTCATGTTCCCAGGCCACAGGTTTCCAGAATCATGCCGCAGTCATGTTCCCAGGCCACAGGCATACAGAATCAAACCTCAGGCATGTTGCCAGGCCATAGGGTACCACAATCAAACCTCAGTCATATTCCCAGACCTCAGGTTTACAGAATCAAACCGATTTCATGTTCCCAGGCAACAGGGTACCAGAATCCAAACCGATGGCATGTTCCCAGGCCACAGGATTCCACATTCTAACGTCAGTCATGTTCCCAGGCCAATGGTTTCCAGAATCAAACCTCAGTCATATTCCCAGGCCACATGGTTACAGAATCAAACCTCAGTCGTGTTCCCAGGACACAGGGTTCCAGAATAAAACCTCAGTCATGTTCCCTGGACACAGGTTTCAGAAATCAAATCCCAGTCATGTTCCCAGGCCACAGGGTTCCACAATTAAACCTCAGTCATATTCCCAGGCCAGAGGGTTCCACAATCAAACCTCAGTCCTGTTGCCAGGCCACGGTTCCACCATCAAGCCTCAGTCATGTTCCCAGGTCAGAGTGTTCCACAATCTAACCTAAGTCATCTTGCCAAGCCACAGGGTTCCACCATCAAACCTTAGGCATATTGCCAGGCCACAGTGTTCCACCATCAAGCCTCACTCATGTTCCCAAGCCTGAGGGTTCCACTATCAAACCTCAATCATGTTGCCAGGCCACAGGATTCAACCATGAAACCTCAGTCATGTTCCCAGTAAACAGGGCTCCAGAATCAAACCAATGTCATGTTCCCATGCCACGGGGTTCCAGTATCAGGCCTCAGTCATGGTCCCCGTGCACAGGGTTCCAAATCAAACCTCAGTCATGTTGCCAGTCCACAGGTTTCTGCCATCAAACCTCAGTCATGTTCCCAGTAAACAGGGCTCCAGAATCAAGCCTCAGTCATTTTGCCAGGCCAGAGTGTTCCACCATCAAACCTCAGTCATGATCCCAGGCCACATGTTTCCACAATGAAACCTCAGTCATTTTCCCAGGCCAAAGGTTTCCAGAATCAAACCTCAGTCATATTCCCAGGACACATGGTTCCAGAATCAACCTGAGTCATGTTCCAAGGCCACAGGTTTCAACAATCAAACCTCAGTCATGTTCCCAGGACACAGGTGTCCAGAATCAAACCTCAGTCATGTTCCCAGAGAACAGGCTTCCAGAAACAAACCTCAGTCATGTTCCCAAGCCACAGGGTTGCAGAATCAAACCTCAGTCTTGTTCCCAGGACACAGGTGTCCAGAATCAAACCGCAGTCATGTTCCCAGGGAACAGGCTTCCAGAAACAAACCTCAGTCATGTTCCCAGGCCACAGGGTTCCAGAATCAAACTTCAGTCTTGTTCCCAGGACACAGGTTTCCAGAATCAACCAGATATCATGTTCCCTGGCCACAGTCTTCCAGAATCAATCCTCAGTCATGTTGCCAGGCCACAGGTTTCCACCATCAAACCTCAGACATGTTCCCAGGCCACAGGGTACCAGAGTCAAACCGTTCGCAGGTTCCCAGGCCACAGAGTTCCAGAATCCACCGATGTCATGCGGCCAGGCCACAGGGTTCCAGAATCAATCCTCAGTTATGTTCGCAGGCTACAGGGTTCCGGAATAAAACCTCAGTCATGTTCCCTGTCTACAGGGTTCCAGAATCAAGGCTCAGTCAGGTAACCGGGGCACAGTATTCCACAATCTAAACAGATGTCATGTTCCCAGGCCTCAGGGTTCCAGAATCCACCCATGTCATGTTCCCAGGCCACAGGGTTCCAGAATCAATCCTCAGTTATGTTCCCAGGCTACAGGGTTCCAGAATAAAACCTCAGTCATATTCCCAGTACATAGGGTTCCAGAACCAAGGCTCAGTCAGGTTCCCGGGGCACAGTATTCCACAATCTAAACAGATGTCATGTTCCCAGGCCACAAGGATCCAGAATCAAACCTCAGTCATGTTGCCAGGCCATAGGGTACCACCATCAAACCTCAGTTATATTCCCAGGACTAAGGTTTCCAGAAACAAACCGATTTCATGTTTCCAGGCAACAGGGTACCAGAATCTAAACCGATGTCATGTTCCCAGGGCACAGGATTCCACACTCTAACATCAGTCATGTTCCAAGGCCAATGGTTTCCAGAATCAAACCTAAGTCATATTCCCAGGCCACATGGTTCCAGAATCAAACCTCTGTCGTGTTCCCAGGACACAGGGTTCCAGAATAAAACCTCAGTCATTTTACCTGGACACAGGTTTCAGAAATCAAATCCCAGTCATGTTCCCAGGCCACAGGGTTCCAGAATCAATCCTCAGTTATGTTCCCAGGCTACAGGGTTCCAGAATAAAACGTCAGTCATGTTCCCAGTCCACAGGGTTCCAGAACCAAGGCTCAGTCACGTTCCCAGGGCACAGTATTCCACAATCTAAACAGATGTCATGTTCCCAGGCCTCAGGGTTCCAGAATCCACCCATGTCATGTTCCCAGGCCACAGGGTTCCAGAATCAATCCTCAGTTATGTTCCCAGGCTACAAGGTTCCAGAATAAAACCTCAGTCATGTTCCTAGTCCACAGGGTTCCAGAATCCACCGTTGTCATGTGCCCAGGCCACAGGGTTCCAGAATCAATCCTCAGTTATGGTCCCAGGCTACAGGGTTCCAGAATAAAACCTCAGTCATGTTCCCAGTCCACAGGGTTCCAGAACCAAGGCTCAGTCAGGTTCCCAGGGCACAGTATTCCACAGTCTAAACAGATGTCATGTTCCCAGGCCACAGGCATCCAGAATCAAACCTCAGGCATGTTGCCAGGCCATAGGGTACCACAATCAAACCTCAGTCATATTCCCAGACCTCAGGTTTACAGAATCAAACCGATTTCATGTTCCCAGGCAACAGGGTACCAGAATCCAAACCGATGTCATGTTCCCAGGCCACAGGATTCCACATTCTAACGTCAGTCATGTTCCCAGGCCAATGGTTTCCAGAATCAAACCTCAGTCATATTCCCAGGCCACATGGTTACAGAATCAAACCTCAGTCGTGTTCCCAGGACACAGGGTTCCAGAATAAAACCTCAGTCATGTTCCCTGGACACAGGTTTCCAGAATCAACCAGATATCATGTTCCCTGGCCACAGTCTTCCAGAATCAATCCTCAGTCATGTTGCCAGGCCACAGGTTTCCACCATCAAACCTCAGACATGTTCCCAGGCCACAGGGTACCAGAGTCAAACCGTTCGCAGGTTCCCAGGCCACAGAGTTCCAGAATCCACCGATGTCATGCGGCCAGGCCACAGGGTTCCAGAATCAATCCTCAGTTATGTTCGCAGGCTACAGGGTTCCGGAATAAAACCTCAGTCATGTTCCCTGTCCACAGGGTTCCAGAATCAAGGCTCAGTCAGGTACCCGGGGCACAGTATTCCACAATCTAAACAGATGTCATGTTCCCAGGCCTCAGGGTTCCAGAATCCACCCATGTCATGTTCCCAGGCCACAGGGTTCCAGAATCAATCCTCAGTTATGTTCCCAGGCTACAAGGTTCCAGAATAAAACCTCAGTCATGTTCCTAGTCCACATGGTTCCAGAATCCACCGTTGTCATGTGCCCAGGCCACAGGGTTCCAGAATCAATCCTCAGTTATGGTCCCAGGCTACAGGGTTCCAGAATAAAACCTCAGTCATGTTCCCAGTCCACAAGGTTCCAGAACCAAGGCTCAGTCAGGTTCCCGGGGCACAGTATTCCACAATCTAAACAGATGTCATGTTCCCAGGCCACAGGTTTCCAGAATCATGCCGCAGTCATGTTCCCAGGCCACAGGCATCCAGAATCAAACCTCAGGCATGTTGCCAGGCCATAGGGTACCACAATCAAACCTCAGTCATATTCCCAGACCTCAGGTTTACAGAATCAAACCGATTTCATGTTCCCAGGCAACAGGGTACCAGAATCCAAACCGATGGCATGTTCCCAGGCCACAGGATTCCACATTCTAACGTCAGTCATGTTCCCAGGCCAATGGTTTCCAGAATCAAACCTCAGTCATATTCCCAGGCCACATGGTTACAGAATCAAACCTCAGTCGTGTTCCCAGGACACAGGGTTCCAGAATAAAACCTCAGTCATGTTCCCTGGACACAGGTTTCAGAAATCAAATCCCAGTCATGTTCCCAGGCCACAGGGTTCCACAATTAAACCTCAGTCATATTCCCAGGCCAGAGGGTTCCACAATCAAACCTCAGTCCTGTTGCCAGGCCACGGTTCCACCATCAAGCCTCAGTCATGTTCCCAGGTCAGAGTGTTCCACAATCTAACCTAAGTCATCTTGCCAAGCCACAGGGTTCCACCATCAAACCTTAGGCATATTGCCAGGCCACAGTGTTCCACCATCAAGCCTCACTCATGTTCCCAAGCCTGAGGGTTCCACTATCAAACCTCAATCATGTTGCCAGGCCACAGGATTCAACCATGAAACCTCAGTCATGTTCCCAGTAAACAGGGCTCCAGAATCAAACCAATGTCATGTTCCCATGCCACGGGGTTCCAGTATCAGGCCTCAGTCATGGTCCCCGTGCACAGGGTTCCAAATCAAACCTCAGTCATGTTGCCAGTCCACAGGTTTCTGCCATCAAACCTCAGTCATGTTCCCAGTAAACAGGGCTCCAGAATCAAGCCTCAGTCATTTTGCCAGGCCAGAGTGTTCCACCATCAAACCTCAGTCATGATCCCAGGCCACATGTTTCCACAATGAAACCTCAGTCATTTTCCCAGGCCAAAGGTTTCCAGAATCAAACCTCAGTCATATTCCCAGGACACATGGTTCCAGAATCAACCTGAGTCATGTTCGAAGGCCACAGGTTTCAACAATCAAACCTCAGTCATGTTCCCAGGACAGAGGTGTCCAGAATCAAACCTCAGTCATGTTCCCAGAGAACAGGCTTCCAGAAACAAACCTCAGTCATGTTCCCAAGCCACAGGGTTGCAGAATCAAACCTCAGTCTTGTTCCCAGGACACAGGTGTCCAGAATCAAACCGCAGTCATGTTCCCAGGGAACAGGCTTCCAGAAACAAACCTCAGTCATGTTCCCAGGCCACAGGGTTCCAGAATCAAACTTCAGTCTTGTTCCCAGGACACAGGTTTCCAGAATCAACCAGATATCATGTTCCCTGGCCACAGTCTTCCAGAATCAATCCTCAGTCATGTTGCCAGGCCACAGGTTTCCACCATCAAACCTCAGACATGTTCCCAGGCCACAGGGTACCAGAGTCAAACCGTTCGCAGGTTCCCAGGCCACAGAGTTCCAGAATCCACCGATGTCATGCGGCCAGGCCACAGGGTTCCAGAATCAATCCTCAGTTATGTTCGCAGGCTACAGGGTTCCGGAATAAAACCTCAGTCATGTTCCCTGTCCACAGGGTTCCAGAATCAAGGCTCAGTCAGGTACCCGGGGCACAGTATTCCACAATCTAAACAGATGTCATGTTCCCAGGCCTCAGGGTTCCAGAATCCACCCATGTCATGTTCCCAGGCCACAGGGTTCCAGAATCAATCCTCAGTTATGTTCCCAGGCTACAGGGTTCCAGAATAAAACCTCAGTCATATTCCCAGTACATAGGGTTCCAGAACCAAGGCTCAGTCAGGTTCCCGGGGCACAGTATTCCACAATCTAAACAGATGTCATGTTCCCAGGCCACAAGGATCCAGAATCAAACCTCAGTCATGTTGCCAGGCCATAGGGTACCACCATCAAACCTCAGTTATATTCCCAGGACTAAGGTTTCCAGAATCAAACCGATTTCATGTTTCCAGGCAACAGGGTACCAGAATCCAAACCGATGTCATGTTCCCAGGGCACAGGATTCCACACTCTAACATCAGTCATGTTCCAAGGCCAATGGTTTCCAGAATCAAACCTAAGTCATATTCCCAGGCCACATGGTTACAGAATCAAACCTCTGTCGTGTTCCCAGGACACAGGGTTCCAGAATAAAACCTCAGTCATTTTACCTGGACACAGGTTTCAGAAATCAAATCCCAGTCATATTCCCAGGCCACAGGGTTCCAGAATCAATCCTCAGTTATGTTCCCAGGCTACAGGGTTCCAGAATAAAACGTCAGTCATGTTCCCAGTCCACAGGGTTCCAGAACCAAGGCTCAGTCACGTTCCCAGGGCACAGTATTCCACAATCTAAACAGATGTCATGTTCCCAGGCCTCAGGGTTCCAGAATCCACCCATGTCATGTTCCCAGGCCACAGGGTTCCAGAATCAATCCTCAGTTATGTTCCCAGGCTACAAGGTTCCAGAATAAAACCTCAGTCATGTTCCTAGTCCACAGGGTTCCAGAATCCACCGTTGTCATGTGCCCAGGCCACAGGGTTCCAGAATCAATCCTCAGTTATGGTCCCAGGCTACAGGGTTCCAGAATAAAACCTCAGTCATGTTCCCAGTCCACAGGGTTCCAGAACCAAGGCTCAGTCAGGTTCCCAGGGCACAGTATTCCACAATCTAAACAGATGTCATGTTCCCAGGCCACAGGCATCCAGAATCAAACCTCAGGCATGTTGCCAGGCCATAGGGTACCACAATCAAACCTCAGTCATATTCCCAGACCTCAGGTTTACAGAATCAAACCGATTTCATGTTCCCAGGCAACAGGGTACCAGAATCCAAACCGATGGCATGTTCCCAGGCCACAGGATTCCACATTCTAACATCAGTCATGTTCCCAGGCCAATGGTTTCCAGAATCAAACCTCAGTCATATTCCCAGGCCACATGGTTACAGAATCAAACCTCAGTCGTGTTCCCAGGACACAGGGTTCCAGAATAAAACCTCAGTCATGTTCCCTGGACACAGGTTTCAGAAATCAAATCCCAGTCATGTTCCCAGGCCACAGGGTTCCACAATTAAACCTCAGTCATATTCCCAGGCCAGAGGGTTCCACAATCAAACCTCAGTCCTGTTGCCAGGCCACGGTTCCACCATCAAGCCTCAGTCATGTTCCCAGGTCAGAGTGTTCCACAATCTAACCTAAGTCATCTTGCCAAGCCACAGGGTTCCACCATCAAACCTCAGGCATATTGCCAGGCCACAGTGTTCCACCATCAAGCCTCACTCATGTTCCCAAGCCTGAGGGTTCCACTATCAAACCTCAATCATGTTGCCAGGCCACAGGATTCAACCATGAAACCTCAGTCATGTTCCCAGTAAACAGGGCTCCAGAATCAAACCAATGTCATGTTCCCATGCCACGGGGTTCCAGTATCAGGCCTCAGGCATGGTCCCCGTGCACAGGGTTCCAAATCAAACCTCAGTCATGTTGCCAGTCCACAGGTTTCTGCCATCAAACCTCAGTCATGTTCCCAGTAAACAGGGCTCCAGAATCAAGCCTCAGTCATTTTGCCAGGCCAGAGTGTTCCACCATCAAACCTCAGTCATGATCCCAGGCCACATGTTTCCACAATGAAACCTCAGTCATTTTCCCAGGCCAAAGGTTTCCAGAATCAAACCTCAGTCATATTCCCAGGACACATGGTTCCAGAATCAACCTGAGTCATGTTCGAAGGCCACAGGTTTCAACAATCAAACCTCAGTCATGTTCCCAGGACAGAGGTGTCCAGAATCAAACCTCAGTCATGTTCCCAGAGAACAGGCTTCCAGAAACAAACCTCAGTCATGTTCCCAAGCCACAGGGTTGCAGAATCAAACCTCAGTCTTGTTCCCAGGACACAGGTGTCCAGAATCAAACCGCAGTCATGTTCCCAGGGAACAGGCTTCCAGAAACAAACCTCAGTCATGTTCCCAGGCCACAGGGTTCCAGAATCAAACTTCAGTCTTGTTCCCAGGACACAGGTTTCCAGAATCAACCAGATATCATGTTCCCTGGCCACAGTCTTCCAGAATCAATCCTCAGTCATGTTGCCAGGCCACAGGTTTCCACCATCAAACCTCAGACATGTTCCCAGGCCACAGGGTACCAGAGTCAAACCGTTCGCAGGTTCCCAGGCCACAGAGTTCCAGAATCCACCGATGTCATGCGGCCAGGCCACAGGGTTCCAGAATCAATCCTCAGTTATGTTCGCAGGCTACAGGGTTCCGGAATAAAACCTCAGTCATGTTCCCAGTCCACAGGGTTCCAGAATCAAGGCTCAGTCAGGTACCCGGGGCACAGTATTCCACAATCTAAACAGATGTCATGTTCCCAGGCCTCAGGGTTCCAGAATCCACCCATGTCATGTTCCCAGGCCACAGGGTTCCAGAATCAATCCTCAGTTATGTTCCCAGTCTACAGGGTTCCAGAATAAAACCTCAGTCATATTCCCAGTACATAGGGTTCCAGAACCAAGGCTCAGTCAGGTTCCCGGGGCACAGTATTCCACAATCTAAACAGATGTCATGTTCCCAGGCCACAGGGATCCAGAATCAAACCTCAGTCATGTTTCCAGGCCATAGGGTACCACCATCAAACCTCAGTTATATTCCCAGGACTAAGGTTTCCAGAATCAAACCGATTTCATGTTTCCAGGCAACAGGGTACCAGAATCTAAACCGATGTCATGTTCCCAGGGCACAGGATTCCACACTCTAACATCAGTCATGTTCCAAGGCCAATGGTTTCCAGAATCAAACCTAAGTCATATTCCCAGGCCACATGGTTCCAGAATCAAACCTCTGTCGTGTTCCCAGGACACAGGGTTCCAGAATAAAACCTCAGTCATTTTACCTGGACACAGGTTTCAGAAATCAAATCCCAGTCATGTTCCCAGGCCACAGGGTTCCAGAATCAATCCTCAGTTATGTTCCCAGGCTACAGGGTTCCAGAATAAAACGTCAGTCATGTTCCCAGTCCACAGGGTTCCAGAACCAAGGCTCAGTCACGTTCCCAGGGCACAGTATTCCACAATCTAAACAGATGTCATGTTCCCAGGCCTCAGGGTTCCAGAATCCACCCATGTCATGTTCCCAGGCCACAGGGTTCCAGAATCAATCCTCAGTTATGTTCCCAGGCTACAAGGTTCCAGAATAAAACCTCAGTCATGTTCCTAGTCCACAGGGTTCCAGAATCCACCGTTGTCATGTGCCCAGGCCACAGGGTTCCAGAATCAATCCTCAGTTATGGTCCCAGGCTACAGGGTTCCAGAATAAAACCTCAGTCATGTTCCCAGTCCACAGGGTTCCAGAACCAAGGCTCAGTCAGGTTCCCGGGGCACAGTATTCCACAATCTAAACAGATGTCATGTTCCCAGGCCACAGGTTTCCAGAATCATGCCGCAGTCATGTTCCCAGGCCACAGGCATCCAGAATCAAACCTCAGGCATGTTGCCAGGCCATAGGGTACCACAATCAAACCTCAGTCATATTCCCAGACCTCAGGTTTACAGAATCAAACCGATTTCATGTTCCCAGGCAACAGGGTACCAGAATCCAAACCGATGGCATGTTCCCAGGCCACAGGATTCCACATTCTAACGTCAGTCATGTTCCCAGGCCAATGGTTTCCAGAATCAAACCTCAGTCATATTCCCAGGCCACATGGTTACAGAATCAAACCTCAGTCGTGTTCCCAGGACACAGGGTTCCAGAATAAAACCTCAGTCATGTTCCCTGGACACAGGTTTCAGAAATCAAATCCCAGTCATGTTCCCAGGCCACAGGGTTCCACAATTAAACCTCAGTCATATTCCCAGGCCAGAGGGTTCCACAATCAAACCTCAGTCCTGTTGCCAGGCCACGGTTCCACCATCAAGCCTCAGTCATGTTCCCAGGTCAGAGTGTTCCACAATCTAACCTAAGTCATCTTGCCAAGCCACAGGGTTCCACCATCAAACCTTAGGCATATTGCCAGGCCACAGTGTTCCACCATCAAGCCTCACTCATGTTCCCAAGCCTGAGGGTTCCACTATCAAACCTCAATCATGTTGCCAGGCCACAGGATTCAACCATGAAACCTCAGTCATGTTCCCAGTAAACAGGGCTCCAGAATCAAACCAATGTCATGTTCCCATGCCACGGGGTTCCAGTATCAGGCCTCAGTCATGGTCCCCGTGCACAGGGTTCCAAATCAAACCTCAGTCATGTTGCCAGTCCACAGGTTTCTGCCATCAAACCTCAGTCATGTTCCCAGTAAACAGGGCTCCAGAATCAAGCCTCAGTCATTTTGCCAGGCCAGAGTGTTCCACCATCAAACCTCAGTCATGATCCCAGGCCACATGTTTCCACAATGAAACCTCAGTCATTTTCCCAGGCCAAAGGTTTCCAGAATCAAACCTCAGTCATATTCCCAGGACACATGGTTCCAGAATCAACCTGAGTCATGTTCGAAGGCCACAGGTTTCAACAATCAAACCTCAGTCATGTTCCCAGGACACAGGTGTCCAGAATCAAACCTCAGTCATGTTCCCAGAGAACAGGCTTCCAGAAACAAACCTCAGTCATGTTCCCAAGCCACAGGGTTGCAGAATCAAACCTCAGTCTTGTTCCCAGGACACAGGTGTCCAGAATCAAACCGCAGTCATGTTCCCAGGGAACAGGCTTCCAGAAACAAACCTCAGTCATGTTCCCAGGCCACAGGGTTCCAGAATCAAACTTCAGTCTTGTTCCCAGGACACAGGTTTCCAGAATCAACCAGATATCATGTTCCCTGGCCACAGTCTTCCAGAATCAATCCTCAGTCATGTTGCCAGGCCACAGGTTTCCACCATCAAACCTCAGACATGTTCCCAGGCCACAGGGTACCAGAGTCAAACCGTTCGCAGGTTCCCAGGCCACAGAGTTCCAGAATCCACCGATGTCATGCGGCCAGGCCACAGGGTTCCAGAATCAATCCTCAGTTATGTTCGCAGGCTACAGGGTTCCGGAATAAAACCTCAGTCATGTTCCCTGTCCACAGGGTTCCAGAATCAAGGCTCAGTCAGGTACCCGGGGCACAGTATTCCACAATCTAAACAGATGTCATGTTCCCAGGCCTCAGGGTTCCAGAATCCACCCATGTCATGTTCCCAGGCCACAGGGTTCCAGAATCAATCCTCAGTTATGTTCCCAGGCTACAGGGTTCCAGAATAAAACCTCAGTCATATTCCCAGTACATAGGGTTCCAGAACCAAGGCTCAGTCAGGTTCCCGGGGCACAGTATTCCACAATCTAAACAGATGTCATGTTCCCAGGCCACAAGGATCCAGAATCAAACCTCAGTCATGTTGCCAGGCCATAGGGTACCACCATCAAACCTCAGTTATATTCCCAGGACTAAGGTTTCCAGAATCAAACCGATTTCATGTTTCCAGGCAACAGGGTACCAGAATCTAAACCGATGTCATGTTCCCAGGGCACAGGATTCCACACTCTAACATCAGTCATGTTCCAAGGCCAATGGTTTCCAGAATCAAACCTAAGTCATATTCCCAGGCCACATGGTTACAGAATCAAACCTCTGTCGTGTTCCCAGGACACAGGGTTCCAGAATAAAACCTCAGTCATTTTACCTGGACACAGGTTTCAGAAATCAAATCCCAGTCATGTTCCCAGGCCACAGGGTTCCAGAATCAATCCTCAGTTATGTTCCCAGGCTACAGGGTTCCAGAATAAAACGTCAGTCATGTTCCCAGTCCACAGGGTTCCAGAACCAAGGCTCAGTCACGTTCCCAGGGCACAGTATTCCACAATCTAAACAGATGTCATGTTCTCAGGCCTCAGGGTTCCAGAATCCACCCATGTCATGTTCCCAGGCCACAGGGTTCCAGAATCAATCCTCAGTTATGGTCCCAGGCTACAGGGTTCCAGAATAAAACCTCAGTCATGTTCCCAGTCCACAGGGTTCCAGAACCAAGGCTCAGTCAGGTTCCCAGGGCACAGTATTCCACAATCTAAACAGATGTCATGTTCCCAGGCCACAGGCATCCAGAATCAAACCTCAGGCATGTTGCCAGGCCATAGGGTACCACAATCAAACCTCAGTCATATTCCCAGACCTCAGGTTTACAGAATCAAACCGATTTCATGTTCCCAGGCAACAGGGTACCAGAATCCAAACCGATGTCATGTTCCCAGGCCACAGGATTCCACATTCTAACATCAGTCATGTTCCCAGGCCAATGGTTTCCAGAATCAAACCTCAGTCATATTCCCAGGCCACATGGTTACAGAATCAAACCTCAGTCGTGTTCCCAGGACACAGGGTTCCAGAATAAAACCTCAGTCATGTTCCCTGGACACAGGTTTCAGAAATCAAATCCCAGTCATGTTCCCAGGCCACAGGGTTCCACAATTAAACCTCAGTCATATTCCCAGGCCAGAGGGTTCCACAATCAAACCTCAGTCCTGTTGCCAGGCCACGGTTCCACCATCAAGCCTCAGTCATGTTCCCAGGTCAGAGTGTTCCACAATCTAACCTAAGTCATCTTGCCAAGCCACAGTGTTCCACCATCAAGCCTCACTCATGTTCCCAAGCCTGAGGGTTCCACTATCAAACCTCAATCATGTTGCCAGGCCACAGGATTCAACCATGAAACCTCAGTCATGTTCCCAGTAAACAGGGCTCCAGAATCAAACCAATGTCATGTTCCCATGCCACGGGGTTCCAGTATCAGGCCTCAGGCATGGTCCCCGTGCACAGGGTTCCAAATCAAACCTCAGTCATGTTGCCAGTCCACAGGTTTCTGCCATCAAACCTCAGTCATGTTCCCAGTAAACAGGGCTCCAGAATCAAGCCTCAGTCATTTTGCCAGGCCAGAGTGTTCCACCATCAAACCTCAGTCATGATCCCAGGCCACATGTTTCCACAATGAAACCTCAGTCATTTTCCCAGGCCAAAGGTTTCCAGAATCAAACCTCAGTCATATTCCCAGGACACATGGTTCCAGAATCAACCTGAGTCATGTTCGAAGGCCACAGGTTTCAACAATCAAACCTCAGTCATGTTCCCAGGACACAGGTGTCCAGAATCAAACCTCAGTCATGTTCCCAGAGAACAGGCTTCCAGAAACAAACCTCAGTCATGTTCCCAAGCCACAGGGTTGCAGAATCAAACCTCAGTCTTGTTCCCAGGACACAGGTGTCCAGAATCAAACCGCAGTCATGTTCCCAGGGAACAGGCTTCCAGAAACAAACCTCAGTCATGTTCCCAGGCCACAGGGTTCCAGAATCAAACTTCAGTCTTGTTCCCAGGACACAGGTTTCCAGAATCAACCAGATATCATGTTCCCTGGCCACAGTCTTCCAGAATCAATCCTCAGTCATGTTGCCAGGCCACAGGTTTCCACCATCAAACCTCAGACATGTTCCCAGGCCACAGGGTACCAGAGTCAAACCGTTCGCAGGTTCCCAGGCCACAGAGTTCCAGAATCCACCGATGTCATGCGGCCAGGCCACAGGGTTCCAGAATCAATCCTCAGTTATGTTCGCAGGCTACAGGGTTCCGGAATAAAACCTCAGTCATGTTCCCTGTCCACAGGGTTCCAGAATCAAGGCTCAGTCAGGTACCCGGAGCACAGTATTCCACAATCTAAACAGATGTCATGTTCCCAGGCCTCAGGGTTCCAGAATCCACCCATGTCATGTTCCCAGGCCACAGGGTTCCAGAATCAATCCTCAGTTATGTTCCCAGTCTACAGGGTTCCAGAATAAAACCTCAGTCATATTCCCAGTACATAGGGTTCCAGAACCAAGGCTCAGTCAGGTTCCCGGGGCACAGTATTCCACAATCTAAACAGATGTCATGTTCCCAGGCCACAGGGATCCAGAATCAAACCTCAGTCATGTTTCCAGGCCATAGGGTACCACCATCAAACCTCAGTTATATTCCCAGGACTAAGGTTTCCAGAATCAAACCGATTTCATGTTTCCAGGCAACAGGGTACCAGAATCTAAACCGATGTCATGTTCCCAGGGCACAGGATTCCACACTCTAACATCAGTCATGTTCCAAGGCCAATGGTTTCCAGAATCAAACCTAAGTCATATTCCCAGGCCACATGGTTACAGAATCAAACCTCTGTCGTGTTCCCAGGACACAGGGTTCCAGAATAAAACCTCAGTCATTTTACCTGGACACAGGTTTCAGAAATCAAATCCCAGTCATGTTCCCAGGCCACAGGGTTCCAGAATCAATCCTCAGTTATGTTCCCAGGCTACAGGGTTCCAGAATAAAACGTCAGTCATGTTCCCAGTCCACAGGGTTCCAGAACCAAGGCTCAGTCACGTTCCCAGGGCACAGTATTCCACAATCTAAACAGATGTCATGTTCTCAGGCCTCAGGGTTCCAGAATCCACCCATGTCATGTTCCCAGGCCACAGGGTTCCAGAATCAATCCTCAGTTATGTTCCCAGGCTACAAGGTTCCAGAATAAAACCTCAGTCATGTTCCTAGTCCACAGGGTTCCAGAATCCATCGTTGTCATGTGCCCAGGCCACAGGGTTCCAGAATCAATCCTCAGTTATGGTCCCAGGCTACAGGGTTCCAGAATAAAACCTCAGTCATGTTCCCAGTCCACAGGGTTCCAGAACCAAGGCTCAGTCAGGTTCCCAGGGCACAGTATTCCACAATCTAAACAGATGTCATGTTCCCAGGCCACAGGCATCCAGAATCAAACCTCAGGCATGTTGCCAGGCCATAGGGTACCACAATCAAACCTCAGTCATATTCCCAGACCTCAGGTTTACAGAATCAAACCGATTTCATGTTCCCAGGCAACAGGGTACCAGAATCCAAACCGATGTCATGTTCCCAGGCCACAGGATTCCACATTCTAACATCAGTCATGTTCCCAGGCCAATGGTTTCCAGAATCAAACCTCAGTCATATTCTCAGGCCACATGGTTACAGAATCAAACCTCAGTCGTGTTCCCAGGACACAGGGTTCCAGAATAAAACCTCAGTCATGTTCCCTGGACACAGGTTTCAGAAATCAAATCCCAGTCATGTTCCCAGGCCACAGGGTTCCACAATTAAACCTCAGTCATATTCCCAGGCCAGAGGGTTCCACAATCAAACCTCAGTCCTGTTGCCAGGCCACGGTTCCACCATCAAGCCTCAGTCATGTTCCCAGGTCAGAGTGTTCCACAATCTAACCTAAGTCATCTTGCCAAGCCACAGTGTTCCACCATCAAGCCTCACTCATGTTCCCAAGCCTGAGGGTTCCACTATCAAACCTCAATCATGTTGCCAGGCCACAGGATTCAACCATGAAACCTCAGTCATGTTCCCAGTAAACAGGGCTCCAGAATCAAACCAATGTCATGTTCCCATGCCACGGGGTTCCAGTATCAGGCCTCAGGCATGGTCCCCGTGCACAGGGTTCCAAATCAAACCTCAGTCATGTTGCCAGTCCACAGGTTTCTGCCATCAAACCTCAGTCATGTTCCCAGTAAACAGGGCTCCAGAATCAAGCCTCAGTCATTTTGCCAGGCCAGAGTGTTCCACCATCAAACCTCAGTCATGATCCCAGGCCACATGTTTCCACAATGAAACCTCAGTCATTTTCCCAGGCCAAAGGTTTCCAGAATCAAACCTCAGTCATATTCCCAGGACACATGGTTCCAGAATCAACCTGAGTCATGTTCGAAGGCCACAGGTTTCAACAATCAAACCTCAGTCATGTTCCCAGGACACAGGTGTCCAGAATCAAACCTCAGTCATGTTCCCAGAGAACAGGCTTCCAGAAACAAACCTTAGTCATGTTCCCAAGCCACAGGGTTGCAGAATCAAACCTCAGTCTTGTTCCCAGGACACAGGTGTCCAGAATCAAACCGCAGTCATGTTCCCAGGGAACAGGCTTCCAGAAACAAACCTCAGTCATGTTCCCAGGCCACAGGGTTCCAGAATCAAACTTCAGTCTTGTTCCCAGGACACAGGTTTCCAGAATCAACCAGATATCATGTTCCCTGGCCACAGTCTTCCAGAATCAATCCTCAGTCATGTTGCCAGGCCACAGGTTTCCACCATCAAACCTCAGACATGTTCCCAGGCCACAGGGTACCAGAGTCAAACCGTTCGCAGGTTCCCAGGCCACAGAGTTCCAGAATCCACCGATGTCATGCGGCCAGGCCACAGGGTTCCAGAATCAATCCTCAGTTATGTTCGCAGGCTACAGGGTTCCGGAATAAAACCTCAGTCATGTTCCCAGTCCACAGGGTTCCAGAATCAAGGCTCAGTCAGGTACCCGGGGCACAGTATTCCACAATCTAAACAGATGTCATGTTCCCAGGCCTCAGGGTTTCAGAATCCACCCATGTCATGTTCCCAGGCCACAGGGTTCCAGAATCAATCCTCAGTTATGTTCCCAGGCTACAGGGTTCCAGAATAAAACCTCAGTCATATTCCCAGTACATAGGGTTCCAGAACCAAGGCTCAGTCAGGTTCCCGGGGCACAGTATTCCACAATCTAAACAGATGTCATGTTCCCAGGCCACAGGGATCCAGAATCAAACCTCAGTCATGTTGCCAGGCCATAGGGTACCACCATCAAACCTCAGTTATATTCCCAGGACTAAGGTTTCCAGAATCAAACCGATTTCATGTTTCCAGGCAACAGGGTACCAGAATCTAAACCGATGTCATGTTCCCAGGGCACAGGATTCCACACTCTAACATCAGTCATGTTCCAAGGCCAATGGTTTCCAGAATCAAACCTAAGTCATATTCCCAGGCCACATGGTTCCAGAATCAAACCTCTGTCGTGTTCCCAGGACACAGGGTTCCAGAATAAAACCTCAGTCATGTTCCCTGGACACAGGTTTCAGAAATCAAATCCCAGTCATGTTCCCAGGCCACAGGGTTCCACAATTAAACCTCAGTCATATTCCCAGGCCAGAGGGTTCCACAATCAAACCTCAGTCCTGTTGCCAGGCCACGGTTCCACCATCAAGCCTCAGTCATGTTCCCAGGTCAGAGTGTTCCACAATCTAACCTAAGTCATCTTGCCAAGCCACAGGGTTCCACCATCAAACCTCAGGCATATTGCCAGGCCACAGTGTTCCACCATCAAGCCTCACTCATGTTCCCAAGCCTGAGGGTTCCACTATCAAATCTCAATCATGTTGCCAGGCCACAGGATTCAACCATGAAACCTCAGTCATGTTCCCAGTAAACAGGGCTCCAGAATCAAACCAATGTCATGTTCCCATGCCACGGGGTTCCAGTATCAGGCCTCAGGCATGGTCCCCGTGCACAGGGTTCCAAATCAAACCTCAGTCATGTTGCCAGTCCACAGGTTTCTGCCATCAAACCTCAGTCATGTTCCCAGTAAACAGGGCTCCAGAATCAAGCCTCAGTCATTTTGCCAGGCCAGAGTGTTCCACCATCAAACCTCAGTCATGATCCCAGGCCACATGTTTCCACAATGAAACCTCAGTCATTTTCCCAGGCCAAAGGTTTCCAGAATCAAACCTCAGTCATATTCCCAGGACACATGGTTCCAGAATCAACCTGAGTCATGTTCGAAGGCCACAGGTTTCAACAATCAAACCTCAGTCATGTTCCCAGGACACAGGTGTCCAGAATCAAACCTCAGTCATGTTCCCAGAGAACAGGCTTCCAGAAACAAACCTCAGTCATGTTCCCAAGCCACAGGGTTGCAGAATCAAACCTCAGTCTTGTTCCCAGGACACAGGTGTCCAGAATCAAACCGCAGTCATGTTCCCAGGGAACAGGCTTCCAGAAACAAACCTCAGTCATGTTCCCAGGCCACAGGGTTCCAGAATCAAACTTCAGTCTTGTTCCCAGGACACAGGTTTCCAGAATCAACCAGATATCATGTTCCCTGGCCACAGTCTTCCAGAATCAATCCTCAGTCATGTTGCCAGGCCACAGGTTTCCACCATCAAACCTCAGACATGTTCCCAGGCCACAGGGTACCAGAGTCAAACCGTTCGCAGGTTCCCAGGCCACAGAGTTCCAGAATCCACCGATGTCATGCGGCCAGGCCACAGGGTTCCAGAATCAATCCTCAGTTATGTTCGCAGGCTACAGGGTTCCGGAATAAAACCTCAGTCATGTTCCCAGTCCACAGGGTTCCAGAATCAAGGCTCAGTCAGGTACCCGGGGCACAGTATTCCACAATCTAAACAGATGTCATGTTCCCAGGCCTCAGGGTTCCAGAATCCACCCATGTCATGTTCCCAGGCCACAGGGTTCCAGAATCAATCCTCAGTTATGTTCCCAGGCTACAGGGTTCCAGAATAAAACCTCAGTCATATTCCCAGTACATAGGGTTCCAGAACCAAGGCTCAGTCAGGTTCCCGGGGCACAGTATTCCACAATCTAAACAGATGTCATGTTCCCAGGCCACAGGGATCCAGAATCAAACCTCAGTCATGTTGCCAGGCCATAGGGTACCACCATCAAACCTCAGTTATATTCCCAGGACTAAGGTTTCCAGAATCAAACCGATTTCATGTTTCCAGGCAACAGGGTACCAGAATCTAAACCGATGTCATGTTCCCAGGGCACAGGATTCCACACTCTAACATCAGTCATGTTCCAAGGCCAATGGTTTCCAGAATCAAACCTAAGTCATATTCCCAGGCCACATGGTTACAGAATCAAACCTCTGTCGTGTTCCCAGGACACAGGGTTCCAGAATAAAACCTCAGTCATTTTCCCTGGACACAGGTTTCAGAAATCAAATCCCAGTCATGTTCCCAGGCCACAGGGTTCCAGAATCAATCCTCAGTTATGTTCCCAGGCTACAGGGTTCCAGAATAAAACGTCAGTCATGTTCCCAGTCCACAGGGTTCCAGAACCAAGGCTCAGTCACGTTCCCAGGGCACAGTATTCCACAATCTAAACAGATGTCATGTTCCCAGGCCTCAGGGTTCCAGAATCCACCCATGTCATGTTCCCAGGCCACAGGGTTCCAGAATCAATCCTCAGTTATGTTCCCAGGCTACAAGGTTCCAGAATAAAACCTCAGTCATGTTCCTAGTCCACAGGGTTCCAGAATCCACCGTTGTCATGTGCCCAGGCCACAGGGTTCCAGAATCAATCCTCAGTTATGGTCCCAGGCTACAGGGTTCCAGAATAAAACCTCAGTCATGTTCCCAGTCCACAGGGTTCCAGAACCAAGGCTCAGTCAGGTTCCCGGGGCACAGTATTCCACAATCTAAACAGATGTCATGTTCCCAGGCCACAGGTTTCCAGAATCATGCCGCAGTCATGTTCCCAGGCCACAGGCATCCAGAATCAAACCTCAGGCATGTTGCCAGGCCATAGGGTACCACAATCAAACCTCAGTCATATTCCCAGACCTCAGGTTTACAGAATCAAACCGATTTCATGTTCCCAGGCAACAGGGTACCAGAATCCAAACCGATGGCATGTTCCCAGGCCACAGGATTCCACATTCTAACGTCAGTCATGTTCCCAGGCCAATGGTTTCCAGAATCAAACCTCAGTCATATTCCCAGGCCACATGGTTACAGAATCAAACCTCAGTCGTGTTCCCAGGACACAGGGTTCCAGAATAAAACCTCAGTCATGTTCCCTGGACACAGGTTTCAGAAATCAAATCCCAGTCATGTTCCCAGGCCACAGGGTTCCACAATTAAACCTCAGTCATATTCCCAGGCCAGAGGGTTCCACAATCAAACCTCAGTCCTGTTGCCAGGCCACGGTTCCACCATCAAGCCTCAGTCATGTTCCCAGGTCAGAGTGTTCCACAATCTAACCTAAGTCATCTTGCCAAGCCACAGGGTTCCACCATCAAACCTTAGGCATATTGCCAGGCCACAGTGTTCCACCATCAAGCCTCACTCATGTTCCCAAGCCTGAGGGTTCCACTATCAAACCTCAATCATGTTGCCAGGCCACAGGATTCAACCATGAAACCTCAGTCATGTTCCCAGTAAACAGGGCTCCAGAATCAAACCAATGTCATGTTCCCATGCCACGGGGTTCCAGTATCAGGCCTCAGTCATGGTCCCCGTGCACAGGGTTCCAAATCAAACCTCAGTCATGTTGCCAGTCCACAGGTTTCTGCCATCAAACCTCAGTCATGTTCCCAGTAAACAGGGCTCCAGAATCAAGCCTCAGTCATTTTGCCAGGCCAGAGTGTTCCACCATCAAACCTCAGTCATGATCCCAGGCCACATGTTTCCACAATGAAACCTCAGTCATTTTCCCAGGCCAAAGGTTTCCAGAATCAAACCTCAGTCATATTCCCAGGACACATGGTTCCAGAATCAACCTGAGTCATGTTCGAAGGCCACAGGTTTCAACAATCAAACCTCAGTCATGTTCCCAGGACACAGGTGTCCAGAATCAAACCTCAGTCATGTTCCCAGAGAACAGGCTTCCAGAAACAAACCTCAGTCATGTTCCCAAGCCACAGGGTTGCAGAATCAAACCTCAGTCTTGTTCCCAGGACACAGGTGTCCAGAATCAAACCGCAGTCATGTTCCCAGGGAACAGGCTTCCAGAAACAAACCTCAGTCATGTTCCCAGGCCACAGGGTTCCAGAATCAAACTTCAGTCTTGTTCCCAGGACACAGGTTTCCAGAATCAACCAGATATCATGTTCCCTGGCCACAGTCTTCCAGAATCAATCCTCAGTCATGTTGCCAGGCCACAGGTTTCCACCATCAAACCTCAGACATGTTCCCAGGCCACAGGGTACCAGAGTCAAACCGTTCGCAGGTTCCCAGGCCACAGAGTTCCAGAATCCACCGATGTCATGCGGCCAGGCCACAGGGTTCCAGAATCAATCCTCAGTTATGTTCGCAGGCTACAGGGTTCCGGAATAAAACCTCAGTCATGTTCCCTGTCCACAGGGTTCCAGAATCAAGGCTCAGTCAGGTACCCGGAGCACAGTATTCCACAATCTAAACAGATGTCATGTTCCCAGGCCTCAGGGTTCCAGAATCCACCCATGTCATGTTCCCAGGCCACAGGGTTCCAGAATCAATCCTCAGTTATGTTCCCAGTCTACAGGGTTCCAGAATAAAACCTCAGTCATATTCCCAGTACATAGGGTTCCAGAACCAAGGCTCAGTCAGGTTCCCGGGGCACAGTATTCCACAATCTAAACAGATGTCATGTTCCCAGGCCACAGGGATCCAGAATCAAACCTCAGTCATGTTTCCAGGCCATAGGGTACCACCATCAAACCTCAGTTATATTCCCAGGACTAAGGTTTCCAGAATCAAACCGATTTCATGTTTCCAGGCAACAGGGTACCAGAATCTAAACCGATGTCATGTTCCCAGGGCACAGGATTCCACACTCTAACATCAGTCATGTTCCAAGGCCAATGGTTTCCAGAATCAAACCTAAGTCATATTCCCAGGCCACATGGTTACAGAATCAAACCTCTGTCGTGTTCCCAGGACACAGGGTTCCAGAATAAAACCTCAGTCATTTTACCTGGACACAGGTTTCAGAAATCAAATCCCAGTCATGTTCCCAGGCCACAGGGTTCCAGAATCAATCCTCAGTTATGTTCCCAGGCTACAGGGTTCCAGAATAAAACGTCAGTCATGTTCCCAGTCCACAGGGTTCCAGAACCAAGGCTCAGTCACGTTCCCAGGGCACAGTATTCCACAATCTAAACAGATGTCATGTTCTCAGGCCTCAGGGTTCCAGAATCCACCCATGTCATGTTCCCAGGCCACAGGGTTCCAGAATCAATCCTCAGTTATGTTCCCAGGCTACAAGGTTCCAGAATAAAACCTCAGTCATGTTCCTAGTCCACAGGGTTCCAGAATCCATCGTTGTCATGTGCCCAGGCCACAGGGTTCCAGAATCAATCCTCAGTTATGGTCCCAGGCTACAGGGTTCCAGAATAAAACCTCAGTCATGTTCCCAGTCCACAGGGTTCCAGAACCAAGGCTCAGTCAGGTTCCCAGGGCACAGTATTCCACAATCTAAACAGATGTCATGTTCCCAGGCCACAGGCATCCAGAATCAAACCTCAGGCATGTTGCCAGGCCATAGGGTACCACAATCAAACCTCAGTCATATTCCCAGACCTCAGGTTTACAGAATCAAACCGATTTCATGTTCCCAGGCAACAGGGTACCAGAATCCAAACCGATGTCATGTTCCCAGGCCACAGGATTCCACATTCTAACATCAGTCATGTTCCCAGGCCAATGGTTTCCAGAATCAAACCTCAGTCATATTCTCAGGCCACATGGTTACAGAATCAAACCTCAGTCGTGTTCCCAGGACACAGGGTTCCAGAATAAAACCTCAGTCATGTTCCCTGGACACAGGTTTCAGAAATCAAATCCCAGTCATGTTCCCAGGCCACAGGGTTCCACAATTAAACCTCAGTCATATTCCCAGGCCAGAGGGTTCCACAATCAAACCTCAGTCCTGTTGCCAGGCCACGGTTCCACCATCAAGCCTCAGTCATGTTCCCAGGTCAGAGTGTTCCACAATCTAACCTAAGTCATCTTGCCAAGCCACAGTGTTCCACCATCAAGCCTCACTCATGTTCCCAAGCCTGAGGGTTCCACTATCAAACCTCAATCATGTTGCCAGGCCACAGGATTCAACCATGAAACCTCAGTCATGTTCCCAGTAAACAGGGCTCCAGAATCAAACCAATGTCATGTTCCCATGCCACGGGGTTCCAGTATCAGGCCTCAGGCATGGTCCCCGTGCACAGGGTTCCAAATCAAACCTCAGTCATGTTGCCAGTCCACAGGTTTCTGCCATCAAACCTCAGTCATGTTCCCAGTAAACAGGGCTCCAGAATCAAGCCTCAGTCATTTTGCCAGGCCAGAGTGTTCCACCATCAAACCTCAGTCATGATCCCAGGCCACATGTTTCCACAATGAAACCTCAGTCATTTTCCCAGGCCAAAGGTTTCCAGAATCAAACCTCAGTCATATTCCCAGGACACATGGTTCCAGAATCAACCTGAGTCATGTTCGAAGGCCACAGGTTTCAACAATCAAACCTCAGTCATGTTCCCAGGACACAGGTGTCCAGAATCAAACCTCAGTCATGTTCCCAGAGAACAGGCTTCCAGAAACAAACCTTAGTCATGTTCCCAAGCCACAGGGTTGCAGAATCAAACCTCAGTCTTGTTCCCAGGACACAGGTGTCCAGAATCAAACCGCAGTCATGTTCCCAGGGAACAGGCTTCCAGAAACAAACCTCAGTCATGTTCCCAGGCCACAGGGTTCCAGAATCAAACTTCAGTCTTGTTCCCAGGACACAGGTTTCCAGAATCAACCAGATATCATGTTCCCTGGCCACAGTCTTCCAGAATCAATCCTCAGTCATGTTGCCAGGCCACAGGTTTCCACCATCAAACCTCAGACATGTTCCCAGGCCACAGGGTACCAGAGTCAAACCGTTCGCAGGTTCCCAGGCCACAGAGTTCCAGAATCCACCGATGTCATGCGGCCAGGCCACAGGGTTCCAGAATCAATCCTCAGTTATGTTCGCAGGCTACAGGGTTCCGGAATAAAACCTCAGTCATGTTCCCAGTCCACAGGGTTCCAGAATCAAGGCTCAGTCAGGTACCCGGGGCACAGTATTCCACAATCTAAACAGATGTCATGTTCCCAGGCCTCAGGGTTTCAGAATCCACCCATGTCATGTTCCCAGGCCACAGGGTTCCAGAATCAATCCTCAGTTATGTTCCCAGGCTACAGGGTTCCAGAATAAAACCTCAGTCATATTCCCAGTACATAGGGTTCCAGAACCAAGGCTCAGTCAGGTTCCCGGGGCACAGTATTCCACAATCTAAACAGATGTCATGTTCCCAGGCCACAGGGATCCAGAATCAAACCTCAGTCATGTTGCCAGGCCATAGGGTACCACCATCAAACCTCAGTTATATTCCCAGGACTAAGGTTTCCAGAATCAAACCGATTTCATGTTTCCAGGCAACAGGGTACCAGAATCTAAACCGATGTCATGTTCCCAGGGCACAGGATTCCACACTCTAACATCAGTCATGTTCCAAGGCCAATGGTTTCCAGAATCAAACCTAAGTCATATTCCCAGGCCACATGGTTCCAGAATCAAACCTCTGTCGTGTTCCCAGGACACAGGGTTCCAGAATAAAACCTCAGTCATGTTCCCTGGACACAGGTTTCAGAAATCAAATCCCAGTCATGTTCCCAGGCCACAGGGTTCCACAATTAAACCTCAGTCATATTCCCAGGCCAGAGGGTTCCACAATCAAACCTCAGTCCTGTTGCCAGGCCACGGTTCCACCATCAAGCCTCAGTCATGTTCCCAGGTCAGAGTGTTCCACAATCTAACCTAAGTCATCTTGCCAAGCCACAGGGTTCCACCATCAAACCTCAGGCATATTGCCAGGCCACAGTGTTCCACCATCAAGCCTCACTCATGTTCCCAAGCCTGAGGGTTCCACTATCAAATCTCAATCATGTTGCCAGGCCACAGGATTCAACCATGAAACCTCAGTCATGTTCCCAGTAAACAGGGCTCCAGAATCAAACCAATGTCATGTTCCCATGCCACGGGGTTCCAGTATCAGGCCTCAGGCATGGTCCCCGTGCACAGGGTTCCAAATCAAACCTCAGTCATGTTGCCAGTCCACAGGTTTCTGCCATCAAACCTCAGTCATGTTCCCAGTAAACAGGGCTCCAGAATCAAGCCTCAGTCATTTTGCCAGGCCAGAGTGTTCCACCATCAAACCTCAGTCATGATCCCAGGCCACATGTTTCCACAATGAAACCTCAGTCATTTTCCCAGGCCAAAGGTTTCCAGAATCAAACCTCAGTCATATTCCCAGGACACATGGTTCCAGAATCAACCTGAGTCATGTTCGAAGGCCACAGGTTTCAACAATCAAACCTCAGTCATGTTCCCAGGACACAGGTGTCCAGAATCAAACCTCAGTCATGTTCCCAGAGAACAGGCTTCCAGAAACAAACCTCAGTCATGTTCCCAAGCCACAGGGTTGCAGAATCAAACCTCAGTCTTGTTCCCAGGACACAGGTGTCCAGAATCAAACCGCAGTCATGTTCCCAGGGAACAGGCTTCCAGAAACAAACCTCAGTCATGTTCCCAGGCCACAGGGTTCCAGAATCAAACTTCAGTCTTGTTCCCAGGACACAGGTTTCCAGAATCAACCAGATATCATGTTCCCTGGCCACAGTCTTCCAGAATCAATCCTCAGTCATGTTGCCAGGCCACAGGTTTCCACCATCAAACCTCAGACATGTTCCCAGGCCACAGGGTACCAGAGTCAAACCGTTCGCAGGTTCCCAGGCCACAGAGTTCCAGAATCCACCGATGTCATGCGGCCAGGCCACAGGGTTCCAGAATCAATCCTCAGTTATGTTCGCAGGCTACAGGGTTCCGGAATAAAACCTCAGTCATGTTCCCAGTCCACAGGGTTCCAGAATCAAGGCTCAGTCAGGTACCCGGGGCACAGTATTCCACAATCTAAACAGATGTCATGTTCCCAGGCCTCAGGGTTCCAGAATCCACCCATGTCATGTTCCCAGGCCACAGGGTTCCAGAATCAATCCTCAGTTATGTTCCCAGGCTACAGGGTTCCAGAATAAAACCTCAGTCATATTCCCAGTACATAGGGTTCCAGAACCAAGGCTCAGTCAGGTTCCCGGGGCACAGTATTCCACAATCTAAACAGATGTCATGTTCCCAGGCCACAGGGATCCAGAATCAAACCTCAGTCATGTTGCCAGGCCATAGGGTACCACCATCAAACCTCAGTTATATTCCCAGGACTAAGGTTTCCAGAATCAAACCGATTTCATGTTTCCAGGCAACAGGGTACCAGAATCTAAACCGATGTCATGTTCCCAGGGCACAGGATTCCACACTCTAACATCAGTCATGTTCCAAGGCCAATGGTTTCCAGAATCAAACCTAAGTCATATTCCCAGGCCACATGGTTACAGAATCAAACCTCTGTCGTGTTCCCAGGACACAGGGTTCCAGAATAAAACCTCAGTCATTTTCCCTGGACACAGGTTTCAGAAATCAAATCCCAGTCATGTTCCCAGGCCACAGGGTTCCAGAATCAATCCTCAGTTATGTTCCCAGGCTACAGGGTTCCAGAATAAAACGTCAGTCATGTTCCCAGTCCACAGGGTTCCAGAACCAAGGCTCAGTCACGTTCCCAGGGCACAGTATTCCACAATCTAAACAGATGTCATGTTCCCAGGCCTCAGGGTTCCAGAATCCACCCATGTCATGTTCCCAGGCCACAGGGTTCCAGAATCAATCCTCAGTTATGTTCCCAGGCTACAAGGTTCCAGAATAAAACCTCAGTCATGTTCCTAGTCCACAGGGTTCCAGAATCCACCGTTGTCATGTGCCCAGGCCACAGGGTTCCAGAATCAATCCTCAGTTATGGTCCCAGGCTACAGGGTTCCAGAATAAAACCTCAGTCATGTTCCCAGTCCACAGGGTTCCAGAACCAAGGCTCAGTCAGGTTCCCGGGGCACAGTATTCCACAATCTAAACAGATGTCATGTTCCCAGGCCACAGGTTTCCAGAATCATGCCGCAGTCATGTTCCCAGGCCACAGGCATCCAGAATCAAACCTCAGGCATGTTGCCAGGCCATAGGGTACCACAATCAAACCTCAGTCATATTCCCAGACCTCAGGTTTACAGAATCAAACCGATTTCATGTTCCCAGGCAACAGGGTACCAGAATCCAAACCGATGGCATGTTCCCAGGCCACAGGATTCCACATTCTAACGTCAGTCATGTTCCCAGGCCAATGGTTTCCAGAATCAAACCTCAGTCATATTCCCAGGCCACATGGTTACAGAATCAAACCTCAGTCGTGTTCCCAGGACACAGGGTTCCAGAATAAAACCTCAGTCATGTTCCCTGGACACAGGTTTCAGAAATCAAATCCCAGTCATGTTCCCAGGCCACAGGGTTCCACAATTAAACCTCAGTCATATTCCCAGGCCAGAGGGTTCCACAATCAAACCTCAGTCCTGTTGCCAGGCCACGGTTCCACCATCAAGCCTCAGTCATGTTCCCAGGTCAGAGTGTTCCACAATCTAACCTAAGTCATCTTGCCAAGCCACAGGGTTCCACCATCAAACCTTAGGCATATTGCCAGGCCACAGTGTTCCACCATCAAGCCTCACTCATGTTCCCAAGCCTGAGGGTTCCACTATCAAACCTCAATCATGTTGCCAGGCCACAGGATTCAACCATGAAACCTCAGTCATGTTCCCAGTAAACAGGGCTCCAGAATCAAACCAATGTCATGTTCCCATGCCACGGGGTTCCAGTATCAGGCCTCAGTCATGGTCCCCGTGCACAGGGTTCCAAATCAAACCTCAGTCATGTTGCCAGTCCACAGGTTTCTGCCATCAAACCTCAGTCATGTTCCCAGTAAACAGGGCTCCAGAATCAAGCCTCAGTCATTTTGCCAGGCCAGAGTGTTCCACCATCAAACCTCAGTCATGATCCCAGGCCACATGTTTCCACAATG
Organism: Balaenoptera physalus; assembly: GCF_965194825.1. Classification (NCBI taxonomy): domain Eukaryota; kingdom Metazoa; phylum Chordata; class Mammalia; order Artiodactyla; family Balaenopteridae; genus Balaenoptera; species Balaenoptera physalus. Next base: position 101,590 of record NW_028125578.1, on the reverse strand, counting down.
AAACCTCAGTCATTTTCCCAGGCCAAAGGTTTCCAGAATCAAACCTCAGTCATATTCCCAGGACACATGGTTCCAGAATCAACCTGAGTCATGTTCGAAGGCCACAGGTTTCAACAATCAAACCTCAGTCATGTTCCCAGGACACAGGTGTCCAGAATCAAACCTCAGTCATGTTCCCAGAGAACAGGCTTCCAGAAACAAACCTCAGTCATGTTCCCAAGCCACAGGGTTGCAGAATCAAACCTCAGTCTTGTTCCCAGGACACAGGTGTCCAGAATCAAACCGCAGTCATGTTCCCAGGGAACAGGCTTCCAGAAACAAACCTCAGTCATGTTCCCAGGCCACAGGGTTCCAGAATCAAACTTCAGTCTTGTTCCCAGGACACAGGTTTCCAGAATCAACCAGATATCATGTTCCCTGGCCACAGTCTTCCAGAATCAATCCTCAGTCATGTTGCCAGGCCACAGGTTTCCACCATCAAACCTCAGACATGTTCCCAGGCCACAGGGTACCAGAGTCAAACCGTTCGCAGGTTCCCAGGCCACAGAGTTCCAGAATCCACCGATGTCATGCGGCCAGGCCACAGGGTTCCAGAATCAATCCTCAGTTATGTTCGCAGGCTACAGGGTTCCGGAATAAAACCTCAGTCATGTTCCCTGTCCACAGGGTTCCAGAACCAAGGCTCAGTCAGGTTCCCGGGGCACAGTATTCCACAATCTAAACAGATGTCATGTTCCCAGGCCACAGGGATCCAGAATCAAACCTCAGTCATGTTGCCAGGCCATAGGGTACCACCATCAAACCTCAGTTATATTCCCAGGACTAAAGTTTCCAGAATCAAACCGATTTCATGTTTGCAGGCAACAGGGTACCAGAATCTAAACCGATGTCATGTTCCCAGGGCACAGGATTCCACACTCTAACATCAGTCATGTTCCAAGGCCAATGGTTTCCAGAATCAAACCTAAGTCATATTCCCAGGCCACATGGTTCCAGAATCAAACCTCTGTCGTGTTCCCAGGACACAGGGTTCCAGAATAAAACCTCAGTCATTTTCCCTGGACACAGGTTTCAGAAATCAAATCCCAGTCATGTTCCCAGGCCACAGGGTTCCAGAATCAATCCTCAGTTATGTTCCCAGGCTACAGGGTTCCAGAATAAAACGTCAGTCATGTTCCCAGTCCACAGGGTTCCAGAACCAAGGCTCAGTCACGTTCCCAGGGCACAGTATTCCACAATCTAAACAGATGTCATGTTCCCAGGCCTCAGGGTTCCAGAATCCACCCATGTCATGTTCCCAGGCCACAGGGTTCCAGAATCAATCCTCAGTTATGTTCCCAGGCTACAAGGTTCCAGAATAAAACCTCAGTCATGTTCCTAGTCCACAGGGTTCCAGAATCCACCGTTGTCATGTGCCCAGGCCACAGGGTTCCAGAATCAATCCTCAGTTATGGTCCCAGGCTACAGGGTTCCAGAATAAAACCTCAGTCATGTTCCCAGTCCACAGGGTTCCAGAACCAAGGCTCAGTCAGGTTCCCGGGGCACAGTATTCCACAATCTAAACAGATGTCATGTTCCCAGGCCACAGGTTTCCAGAATCATGCCTCAGTCATGTTCCCAGGCCACAGGCATCCAGAATCAAACCTCAGGCATGTTGCCAGGCCATAGGGTACCACAATCAAACCTCAGTCATATTCCCAGACCTCAGGTTTACAGAATCAAACCGATTTCATGTTCCCAGGCAACAGGGTACCAGAATCCAAACCGATGGCATGTTCCCAGGCCACAGGATTCCACATTCTAACGTCAGTCATGTTCCCAGGCCAATGGTTTCCAGAATCAAACCTCAGTCATATTCCCAGGCCACATGGTTACAGAATCAAACCTCAGTCGTGTTCCCAGGACACAGGGTTCCAGAATAAAACCTCAGTCATGTTCCCTGGACACAGGTTTCAGAAATCAAATCCCAGTCATGTTCCCAGGCCACAGGGTTCCACAATTAAACCTCAGTCATATTCCCAGGCCAGAGGGTTCCACAATCAAACCTCAGTCCTGTTGCCAGGCCACGGTTCCACCATCAAGCCTCAGTCATGTTCCCAGGTCAGAGTGTTCCACAATCTAACCTAAGTCATCTTGCCAAGCCACAGGGTTCCACCATCAAACCTTAGGCATATTGCCAGGCCACAGTGTTCCACCATCAAGCCTCACTCATGTTCCCAAGCCTGAGGGTTCCACTATCAAACCTCAATCATGTTGCCAGGCCACAGGATTCAACCATGAAACCTCAGTCATGTTCCCAGTAAACAGGGCTCCAGAATCAAACCAATGTCATGTTCCCATGCCACGGGGTTCCAGTATCAGGCCTCAGTCATGGTCCCCGTGCACAGGGTTCCAAATCAAACCTCAGTCATGTTGCCAGTCCACAGGTTTCTGCCATCAAACCTCAGTCATGTTCCCAGTAAACAGGGCTCCAGAATCAAGCCTCAGTCATTTTGCCAGGCCAGAGTGTTCCACCATCAAACCTCAGTCATGATCCCAGGCCACATGTTTCCACAATGAAACCTCAGTCATTTTCCCAGGCCAAAGGTTTCCAGAATCAAACCTCAGTCATATTCCCAGGACACATGGTTCCAGAATCAACCTGAGTCATGTTCGAAGGCCACAGGTTTCAACAATCAAACCTCAGTCATGTTCCCAGGACACAGGTGTCCAGAATCAAACCTCAGTCATGTTCCCAGAGAACAGGCTTCCAGAAACAAACCTCAGTCATGTTCCCAAGCCACAGGGTTGCAGAATCAAACCTCAGTCTTGTTCCCAGGACACAGGTGTCCAGAATCAAACCGCAGTCATGTTCCCAGGGAACAGGCTTCCAGAAACAAACCTCAGTCATGTTCCCAGGCCACAGGGTTCCAGAATCAAACTTCAGTCTTGTTCCCAGGACACAGGTTTCCAGAATCAACCAGATATCATGTTCCCTGGCCACAGTCTTCCAGAATCAATCCTCAGTCATGTTGCCAGGCCACAGGTTTCCACCATCAAACCTCAGACATGTTCCCAGGCCACAGGGTACCAGAGTCAAACCGTTCGCAGGTTCCCAGGCCACAGAGTTCCAGAATCCACCGATGTCATGCGGCCAGGCCACAGGGTTCCAGAATCAATCCTCAGTTATGTTCGCAGGCTACAGGGTTCCGGAATAAAACCTCAGTCATGTTCCCTGTCCACAGGGTTCCAGAATCAAGGCTCAGTCAGGTACCCGGGGCACAGTATTCCACAATCTAAACAGATGTCATGTTCCCAGGCCTCAGGGTTCCAGAATCCACCCATGTCATGTTCCCAGGCCACAGGGTTCCAGAATCAATCCTCAGTTATGTTCCCAGGCTACAGGGTTCCAGAATAAAACGTCAGTCATGTTCCCAGTCCACAGGGTTCCAGAACCAAGGCTCAGTCACGTTCCCAGGGCACAGTATTCCACAATCTAAACAGATGTCATGTTCCCAGGCCTCAGGGTTCCAGAATCCACCCATGTCATGTTCCCAGGCCACAGGGTTCCAGAATCAATCCTCAGTTATGTTCCCAGGCTACAAGGTTCCAGAATAAAACCTCAGTCATGTTCCTAATCCACAGGGTTCCAGAATCCACCGTTGTCATGTGCCCAGGCCACAGGGTTCCAGAATCAATCCTCAGTTATGGTCCCAGGCTACAGGGTTCCAGAATAAAACCTCAGTCATGTTCCCAGTCCACAGGGTTCCAGAACCAAGGCTCAGTCAGGTTCCCGGGGCACAGTATTCCACAATCTAAACAGATGTCATGTTCCCAGGCCACAGGTTTCCAGAATCATGCCGCAGTCATGTTCCCAGGCCACAGGCATCCAGAATCAAACCTCAGGCATGTTGCCAGGCCATAGGGTACCACAATCAAACCTCAGTCATATTCCCAGACCTCAGGTTTACAGAATCAAACCGATTTCATGTTCCCAGGCAACAGGGTACCAGAATCCAAACCGATGGCATGTTCCCAGGCCACAGGATTCCACATTCTAACGTCAGTCATGTTCCCAGGCCAATGGTTTCCAGAATCAAACCTCAGTCATATTCCCAGGCCACATGGTTACAGAATCAAACCTCAGTCGTGTTCCCAGGACACAGGGTTCCAGAATAAAACCTCAGTCATGTTCCCTGGACACAGGTTTCAGAAATCAAATCCCAGTCATGTTCCCAGGCCACAGGGTTCCACAATTAAACCTCAGTCATATTCCCAGGCCAGAGGGTTCCACAATCAAACCTCAGTCCTGTTGCCAGGCAACGGTTCCACCATCAAGCCTCAGTCATGTTCCCAGGTCAGAGTGTTCCACAATCTAACCTAAGTCATCTTGCCAAGCCACAGGGTTCCACCATCAAACCTTAGGCATATTGCCAGGCCACAGTGTTCCACCATCAAGCCTCACTCATGTTCCCAAGCCTGAGGGTTCCACTATCAAACCTCAATCATGTTGCCAGGCCACAGGATTCAACCATGAAACCTCAGTCATGTTCCCAGTAAACAGGGCTCCAGAATCAAACCAATGTCATGTTCCCATGCCACGGGGTTCCAGTATCAGGCCTCAGTCATGGTCCCCGTGCACAGGGTTCCAAATCAAACCTCAGTCATGTTGCCAGTCCACAGGTTTCTGCCATCAAACCTCAGTCATGTTCCCAGTAAACAGGGCTCCAGAATCAAGCCTCAGTCATTTTGCCAGGCCAGAGTGTTCCACCATCAAACCTCAGTCATGATCCCAGGCCACATGTTTCCACAATGAAACCTCAGTCATTTTCCCAGGCCAAAGGTTTCCAGAATCAAACCTCAGTCATATTCCCAGGACACATGGTTCCAGAATCAACCTGAGTCATGTTCGAAGGCCACAGGTTTCAACAATCAAACCTCAGTCATGTTCCCAGGACACAGGTGTCCAGAATCAAACCTCAGTCATGTTCCCAGAGAACAGGCTTCCAGAAACAAACCTCAGTCATGTTCCCAAGCCACAGGGTTGCAGAATCAAACCTCAGTCTTGTTCCCAGGACACAGGTGTCCAGAATCAAACCGCAGTCATGTTCCCAGGGAACAGGCTTCCAGAAACAAACCTCAGTCATGTTCCCAGGCCACAGGGTTCCAGAATCAAACTTCAGTCTTGTTCCCAGGACACAGGTTTCCAGAATCAACCAGATATCATGTTCCCTGGCCACAGTCTTCCAGAATCAATCCTCAGTCATGTTGCCAGGCCACAGGTTTCCACCATCAAACCTCAGACATGTTCCCAGGCCACAGGGTACCAGAGTCAAACCGTTCGCAGGTTCCCAGGCCACAGAGTTCCAGAATCCACCGATGTCATGCGGCCAGGCCACAGGGTTCCAGAATCAATCCTCAGTTATGTTCGCAGGCTACAGGGTTCCGGAATAAAACCTCAGTCATGTTCCCTGTCCACAGGGTTCCAGAATCAAGGCTCAGTCAGGTACCCGGGGCACAGTATTCCACAATCTAAACAGATGTCATGTTCCCAGGCCTCAGGGTTCCAGAATCCACCCATGTCATGTTCCCAGGCCACAGGGTTCCAGAATCAATCCTCAGTTATGTTCCCAGGCTACAGGGTTCCAGAATAAAACCTCAGTCATGTTCCCAATACATAGGGTTCCAGAACCAAGGCTCAGTCAGGTTCCCGGGTCACAGTATTCCACAATCTAAACAGATGTCATGTTCCCAGGCCACAGGGATCCAGAATCAAACCTCAGTCATGTTGCCAGGCCATAGGGTACCACCATCAAACCTCAGTTATATTCCCAGGACTAAGGTTTCCAGAATCAAACCGATTTCATGTTTCCAGGCAACAGGGTACCAGAATCTAAACCGATGTCATGTTCCCAGGGCACAGGATTCCACACTCTAACATCAGTCATGTTCCAAGGCCAATGGTTTCCAGAATCAAACCTAAGTCATATTCCCAGGCCACATGGTTACAGAATCAAACCTCTGTCGTGTTCCCAGGACACAGGGTTCCAGAATAAAACCTCAGTCATTTTCCCTGGACACAGGTTTCAGAAATCAAATCCCAGTCATGTTCCCAGGCCACAGGGTTCCAGAATCAATCCTCAGTTATGTTCCCAGGCTACAGGGTTCCAGAATAAAACGTCAGTCATGTTCCCAGTCCACAGGGTTCCAGAACCAAGGCTCAGTCACGTTCCCAGGGCACAGTATTCCACAATCTAAACAGATGTCATGTTCCCAGGCCTCAGGGTTCCAGAATCCACCCATGTCATGTTCCCAGGCCACAGGGTTCCAGAATCAATCCTCAGTTATGTTCCCAGGCTACAAGGTTCCAGAATAAAACCTCAGTCATGTTCCTAGTCCACAGGGTTCCAGAATCCACCGTTGTCATGTGCCCAGGCCACAGGGTTCCAGAATCAATCCTCAGTTATGGTCCCAGGCTACAGGGTTCCAGAATAAAACCTCAGTCATGTTCCCAGTCCACAGGGTTCCAGAACCAAGGCTCAGTCAGGTTCCCGGGGCACAGTATTCCACAATCTAAACAGATGTCATGTTCCCAGGCCACAGGTTTCCAGAATCATGCCGCAGTCATGTTCCCAGGCCACAGGCATCCAGAATCAAACCTCAGGCATGTTGCCAGGCCATAGGGTACCACAATCAAACCTCAGTCATATTCCCAGACCTCAGGTTTACAGAATCAAACCGATTTCATGTTCCCAGGCAACAGGGTACCAGAATCCAAACCGATGGCATGTTCCCAGGCCACAGGATTCCACATTCTAACGTCAGTCATGTTCCCAGGCCAATGGTTTCCAGAATCAAACCTCAGTCATATTCCCAGGCCACATGGTTACAGAATCAAACCTCAGTCGTGTTCCCAGGACACAGGGTTCCAGAATAAAACCTCAGTCATGTTCCCTGGACACAGGTTTCAGAAATCAAATCCCAGTCATGTTCCCAGGCCACAGGGTTCCACAATTAAACCTCAGTCATATTCCCAGGCCAGAGGGTTCCACAATCAAACCTCAGTCCTGTTGCCAGGCCACGGTTCCACCATCAAGCCTCAGTCATGTTCCCAGGTCAGAGTGTTCCACAATCTAACCTAAGTCATCTTGCCAAGCCACAGGGTTCCACCATCAAACCTTAGGCATATTGCCAGGCCACAGTGTTCCACCATCAAGCCTCACTCATGTTCCCAAGCCTGAGGGTTCCACTATCAAACCTCAATCATGTTGCCAGGCCACAGGATTCAACCATGAAACCTCAGTCATGTTCCCAGTAAACAGGGCTCCAGAATCAAACCAATGTCATGTTCCCATGCCACGGGGTTCCAGTATCAGGCCTCAGTCATGGTCCCCGTGCACAGGGTTCCAAATCAAACCTCAGTCATGTTGCCAGTCCACAGGTTTCTGCCATCAAACCTCAGTCATGTTCCCAGTAAACAGGGCTCCAGAATCAAGCCTCAGTCATTTTGCCAGGCCAGAGTGTTCCACCATCAAACCTCAGTCATGATCCCAGGCCACATGTTTCCACAATGAAACCTCAGTCATTTTCCCAGGCCAAAGGTTTCCAGAATCAAACCTCAGTCATATTCCCAGGACACATGGTTCCAGAATCAACCTGAGTCATGTTCGAAGGCCACAGGTTTCAACAATCAAACCTCAGTCATGTTCCCAGGACACAGGTGTCCAGAATCAAACCTCAGTCATGTTCCCAGAGAACAGGCTTCCAGAAACAAACCTCAGTCATGTTCCCAAGCCACAGGGTTGCAGAATCAAACCTCAGTCTTGTTCCCAGGACACAGGTGTCCAGAATCAAACCGCAGTCATGTTCCCAGGGAACAGGCTTCCAGAAACAAACCTCAGTCATGTTCCCAGGCCACAGGGTTCCAGAATCAAACTTCAGTCTTGTTCCCAGGACACAGGTTTCCAGAATCAACCAGATATCATGTTCCCTGGCCACAGTCTTCCAGAATCAATCCTCAGTCATGTTGCCAGGCCACAGGTTTCCACCATCAAACCTCAGACATGTTCCCAGGCCACAGGGTACCAGAGTCAAACCGTTCGCAGGTTCCCAGGCCACAGAGTTCCAGAATCCACCGATGTCATGCGGCCAGGCCACAGGGTTCCAGAATCAATCCTCAGTTATGTTCGCAGGCTACAGGGTTCCGGAATAAAACCTCAGTCATGTTCCCTGTCCACAGGGTTCCAGAATCAAGGCTCAGTCAGGTACCCGGGGCACAGTATTCCACAATCTAAACAGATGTCATGTTCCCAGGCCTCAGGGTTCCAGAATCCACCCATGTCATGTTCCCAGGCCACAGGGTTCCAGAATCAATCCTCAGTTATGTTCCCAGGCTACAGGGTTCCAGAATAAAACCTCAGTCATATTCCCAGTACATAGGGTTCCAGAACCAAGGCTCAGTCAGGTTCCCGGGGCACAGTATTCCACAATCTAAACAGATGTCATGTTCCCAGGCCACAAGGATCCAGAATCAAACCTCAGTCATGTTGCCAGGCCATAGGGTACCACCATCAAACCTCAGTTATATTCCCAGGACTAAGGTTTCCAGAATCAAACCGATTTCATGTTTCCAGGCAACAGGGTACCAGAATCTAAACCGATGTCATGTTCCCAGGGCACAGGATTCCACACTCTAACATCAGTCATGTTCCAAGGCCAATGGTTTCCAGAATCAAACCTAAGTCATATTCCCAGGCCACATGGTTACAGAATCAAACCTCTGTCGTGTTCCCAGGACACAGGGTTCCAGAATAAAACCTCAGTCATTTTACCTGGACACAGGTTTCAGAAATCAAATCCCAGTCATGTTCCCAGGCCACAGGGTTCCAGAATCAATCCTCAGTTATGTTCCCAGGCTACAGGGTTCCAGAATAAAACGTCAGTCATGTTCCCAGTCCACAGGGTTCCAGAACCAAGGCTCAGTCACGTTCCCAGGGCACAGTATTCCACAATCTAAACAGATGTCATGTTCTCAGGCCTCAGGGTTCCAGAATCCACCCATGTCATGTTCCCAGGCCACAGGGTTCCAGAATCAATCCTCAGTTATGGTCCCAGGCTACAGGGTTCCAGAATAAAACCTCAGTCATGTTCCCAGTCCACAGGGTTCCAGAACCAAGGCTCAGTCAGGTTCCCAGGGCACAGTATTCCACAATCTAAACAGATGTCATGTTCCCAGGCCACAGGCATCCAGAATCAAACCTCAGGCATGTTGCCAGGCCATAGGGTACCACAATCAAACCTCAGTCATATTCCCAGACCTCAGGTTTACAGAATCAAACCGATTTCATGTTCCCAGGCAACAGGGTACCAGAATCCAAACCGATGTCATGTTCCCAGGCCACAGGATTCCACATTCTAACATCAGTCATGTTCCCAGGCCAATGGTTTCCAGAATCAAACCTCAGTCATATTCCCAGGCCACATGGTTACAGAATCAAACCTCAGTCGTGTTCCCAGGACACAGGGTTCCAGAATAAAACCTCAGTCATGTTCCCTGGACACAGGTTTCAGAAATCAAATCCCAGTCATGTTCCCAGGCCACAGGGTTCCACAATTAAACCTCAGTCATATTCCCAGGCCAGAGGGTTCCACAATCAAACCTCAGTCCTGTTGCCAGGCCACGGTTCCACCATCAAGCCTCAGTCATGTTCCCAGGTCAGAGTGTTCCACAATCTAACCTAAGTCATCTTGCCAAGCCACAGTGTTCCACCATCAAGCCTCACTCATGTTCCCAAGCCTGAGGGTTCCACTATCAAACCTCAATCATGTTGCCAGGCCACAGGATTCAACCATGAAACCTCAGTCATGTTCCCAGTAAACAGGGCTCCAGAATCAAACCAATGTCATGTTCCCATGCCACGGGGTTCCAGTATCAGGCCTCAGGCATGGTCCCCGTGCACAGGGTTCCAAATCAAACCTCAGTCATGTTGCCAGTCCACAGGTTTCTGCCATCAAACCTCAGTCATGTTCCCAGTAAACAGGGCTCCAGAATCAAGCCTCAGTCATTTTGCCAGGCCAGAGTGTTCCACCATCAAACCTCAGTCATGATCCCAGGCCACATGTTTCCACAATGAAACCTCAGTCATTTTCCCAGGCCAAAGGTTTCCAGAATCAAACCTCAGTCATATTCCCAGGACACATGGTTCCAGAATCAACCTGAGTCATGTTCGAAGGCCACAGGTTTCAACAATCAAACCTCAGTCATGTTCCCAGGACACAGGTGTCCAGAATCAAACCTCAGTCATGTTCCCAGAGAACAGGCTTCCAGAAACAAACCTCAGTCATGTTCCCAAGCCACAGGGTTGCAGAATCAAACCTCAGTCTTGTTCCCAGGACACAGGTGTCCAGAATCAAACCGCAGTCATGTTCCCAGGGAACAGGCTTCCAGAAACAAACCTCAGTCATGTTCCCAGGCCACAGGGTTCCAGAATCAAACTTCAGTCTTGTTCCCAGGACACAGGTTTCCAGAATCAACCAGATATCATGTTCCCTGGCCACAGTCTTCCAGAATCAATCCTCAGTCATGTTGCCAGGCCACAGGTTTCCACCATCAAACCTCAGACATGTTCCCAGGCCACAGGGTACCAGAGTCAAACCGTTCGCAGGTTCCCAGGCCACAGAGTTCCAGAATCCACCGATGTCATGCGGCCAGGCCACAGGGTTCCAGAATCAATCCTCAGTTATGTTCGCAGGCTACAGGGTTCCGGAATAAAACCTCAGTCATGTTCCCTGTCCACAGGGTTCCAGAATCAAGGCTCAGTCAGGTACCCGGAGCACAGTATTCCACAATCTAAACAGATGTCATGTTCCCAGGCCTCAGGGTTCCAGAATCCACCCATGTCATGTTCCCAGGCCACAGGGTTCCAGAATCAATCCTCAGTTATGTTCCCAGTCTACAGGGTTCCAGAATAAAACCTCAGTCATATTCCCAGTACATAGGGTTCCAGAACCAAGGCTCAGTCAGGTTCCCGGGGCACAGTATTCCACAATCTAAACAGATGTCATGTTCCCAGGCCACAGGGATCCAGAATCAAACCTCAGTCATGTTTCCAGGCCATAGGGTACCACCATCAAACCTCAGTTATATTCCCAGGACTAAGGTTTCCAGAATCAAACCGATTTCATGTTTCCAGGCAACAGGGTACCAGAATCTAAACCGATGTCATGTTCCCAGGGCACAGGATTCCACACTCTAACATCAGTCATGTTCCAAGGCCAATGGTTTCCAGAATCAAACCTAAGTCATATTCCCAGGCCACATGGTTACAGAATCAAACCTCTGTCGTGTTCCCAGGACACAGGGTTCCAGAATAAAACCTCAGTCATTTTACCTGGACACAGGTTTCAGAAATCAAATCCCAGTCATGTTCCCAGGCCACAGGGTTCCAGAATCAATCCTCAGTTATGTTCCCAGGCTACAGGGTTCCAGAATAAAACGTCAGTCATGTTCCCAGTCCACAGGGTTCCAGAACCAAGGCTCAGTCACGTTCCCAGGGCACAGTATTCCACAATCTAAACAGATGTCATGTTCTCAGGCCTCAGGGTTCCAGAATCCACCCATGTCATGTTCCCAGGCCACAGGGTTCCAGAATCAATCCTCAGTTATGTTCCCAGGCTACAAGGTTCCAGAATAAAACCTCAGTCATGTTCCTAGTCCACAGGGTTCCAGAATCCATCGTTGTCATGTGCCCAGGCCACAGGGTTCCAGAATCAATCCTCAGTTATGGTCCCAGGCTACAGGGTTCCAGAATAAAACCTCAGTCATGTTCCCAGTCCACAGGGTTCCAGAACCAAGGCTCAGTCAGGTTCCCAGGGCACAGTATTCCACAATCTAAACAGATGTCATGTTCCCAGGCCACAGGCATCCAGAATCAAACCTCAGGCATGTTGCCAGGCCATAGGGTACCACAATCAAACCTCAGTCATATTCCCAGACCTCAGGTTTACAGAATCAAACCGATTTCATGTTCCCAGGCAACAGGGTACCAGAATCCAAACCGATGTCATGTTCCCAGGCCACAGGATTCCACATTCTAACATCAGTCATGTTCCCAGGCCAATGGTTTCCAGAATCAAACCTCAGTCATATTCTCAGGCCACATGGTTACAGAATCAAACCTCAGTCGTGTTCCCAGGACACAGGGTTCCAGAATAAAACCTCAGTCATGTTCCCTGGACACAGGTTTCAGAAATCAAATCCCAGTCATGTTCCCAGGCCACAGGGTTCCACAATTAAACCTCAGTCATATTCCCAGGCCAGAGGGTTCCACAATCAAACCTCAGTCCTGTTGCCAGGCCACGGTTCCACCATCAAGCCTCAGTCATGTTCCCAGGTCAGAGTGTTCCACAATCTAACCTAAGTCATCTTGCCAAGCCACAGTGTTCCACCATCAAGCCTCACTCATGTTCCCAAGCCTGAGGGTTCCACTATCAAACCTCAATCATGTTGCCAGGCCACAGGATTCAACCATGAAACCTCAGTCATGTTCCCAGTAAACAGGGCTCCAGAATCAAACCAATGTCATGTTCCCATGCCACGGGGTTCCAGTATCAGGCCTCAGGCATGGTCCCCGTGCACAGGGTTCCAAATCAAACCTCAGTCATGTTGCCAGTCCACAGGTTTCTGCCATCAAACCTCAGTCATGTTCCCAGTAAACAGGGCTCCAGAATCAAGCCTCAGTCATTTTGCCAGGCCAGAGTGTTCCACCATCAAACCTCAGTCATGATCCCAGGCCACATGTTTCCACAATGAAACCTCAGTCATTTTCCCAGGCCAAAGGTTTCCAGAATCAAACCTCAGTCATATTCCCAGGACACATGGTTCCAGAATCAACCTGAGTCATGTTCGAAGGCCACAGGTTTCAACAATCAAACCTCAGTCATGTTCCCAGGACACAGGTGTCCAGAATCAAACCTCAGTCATGTTCCCAGAGAACAGGCTTCCAGAAACAAACCTTAGTCATGTTCCCAAGCCACAGGGTTGCAGAATCAAACCTCAGTCTTGTTCCCAGGACACAGGTGTCCAGAATCAAACCGCAGTCATGTTCCCAGGGAACAGGCTTCCAGAAACAAACCTCAGTCATGTTCCCAGGCCACAGGGTTCCAGAATCAAACTTCAGTCTTGTTCCCAGGACACAGGTTTCCAGAATCAACCAGATATCATGTTCCCTGGCCACAGTCTTCCAGAATCAATCCTCAGTCATGTTGCCAGGCCACAGGTTTCCACCATCAAACCTCAGACATGTTCCCAGGCCACAGGGTACCAGAGTCAAACCGTTCGCAGGTTCCCAGGCCACAGAGTTCCAGAATCCACCGATGTCATGCGGCCAGGCCACAGGGTTCCAGAATCAATCCTCAGTTATGTTCGCAGGCTACAGGGTTCCGGAATAAAACCTCAGTCATGTTCCCAGTCCACAGGGTTCCAGAATCAAGGCTCAGTCAGGTACCCGGGGCACAGTATTCCACAATCTAAACAGATGTCATGTTCCCAGGCCTCAGGGTTTCAGAATCCACCCATGTCATGTTCCCAGGCCACAGGGTTCCAGAATCAATCCTCAGTTATGTTCCCAGGCTACAGGGTTCCAGAATAAAACCTCAGTCATATTCCCAGTACATAGGGTTCCAGAACCAAGGCTCAGTCAGGTTCCCGGGGCACAGTATTCCACAATCTAAACAGATGTCATGTTCCCAGGCCACAGGGATCCAGAATCAAACCTCAGTCATGTTGCCAGGCCATAGGGTACCACCATCAAACCTCAGTTATATTCCCAGGACTAAGGTTTCCAGAATCAAACCTATTTCATGTTTCCAGGCAACAGGGTACCAGAATCTAAACCGATGTCATGTTCCCAGGGCACAGGATTCCACACTCTAACATCAGTCATGTTCCAAGGCCAATGGTTTCCAGAATCAAACCTAAGTCATATTCCCAGGCCACATGGTTCCAGAATCAAACCTCTGTCGTGTTCCCAGGACACAGGGTTCCAGAATAAAACCTCAGTCATGTTCCCTGGACACAGGTTTCAGAAATCAAATCCCAGTCATGTTCCCAGGCCACAGGGTTCCACAATTAAACCTCAGTCATATTCCCAGGCCAGAGGGTTCCACAATCAAACCTCAGTCCTGTTGCCAGGCCACGGTTCCACCATCAAGCCTCAGTCATGTTCCCAGGTCAGAGTGTTCCACAATCTAACCTAAGTCATCTTGCCAAGCCACAGGGTTCCACCATCAAACCTCAGGCATATTGCCAGGCCACAGTGTTCCACCATCAAGCCTCACTCATGTTCCCAAGCCTGAGGGTTCCACTATCAAATCTCAATCATGTTGCCAGGCCACAGGATTCAACCATGAAACCTCAGTCATGTTCCCAGTAAACAGGGCTCCAGAATCAAACCAATGTCATGTTCCCATGCCACGGGGTTCCAGTATCAGGCCTCAGGCATGGTCCCCGTGCACAGGGTTCCAAATCAAACCTCAGTCATGTTGCCAGTCCACAGGTTTCTGCCATCAAACCTCAGTCATGTTCCCAGTAAACAGGGCTCCAGAATCAAGCCTCAGTCATTTTGCCAGGCCAGAGTGTTCCACCATCAAACCTCAGTCATGATCCCAGGCCACATGTTTCCACAATGAAACCTCAGTCATTTTCCCAGGCCAAAGGTTTCCAGAATCAAACCTCAGTCATATTCCCAGGACACATGGTTCCAGAATCAACCTGAGTCATGTTCGAAGGCCACAGGTTTCAACAATCAAACCTCAGTCATGTTCCCAGGACACAGGTGTCCAGAATCAAACCTCAGTCATGTTCCCAGAGAACAGGCTTCCAGAAACAAACCTCAGTCATGTTCCCAAGCCACAGGGTTGCAGAATCAAACCTCAGTCTTGTTCCCAGGACACAGGTGTCCAGAATCAAACCGCAGTCATGTTCCCAGGGAACAGGCTTCCAGAAACAAACCTCAGTCATGTTCCCAGGCCACAGGGTTCCAGAATCAAACTTCAGTCTTGTTCCCAGGACACAGGTTTCCAGAATCAACCAGATATCATGTTCCCTGGCCACAGTCTTCCAGAATCAATCCTCAGTCATGTTGCCAGGCCACAGGTTTCCACCATCAAACCTCAGACATGTTCCCAGGCCACAGGGTACCAGAGTCAAACCGTTCGCAGGTTCCCAGGCCACAGAGTTCCAGAATCCACCGATGTCATGCGGCCAGGCCACAGGGTTCCAGAATCAATCCTCAGTTATGTTCGCAGGCTACAGGGTTCCGGAATAAAACCTCAGTCATGTTCCCAGTCCACAGGGTTCCAGAATCAAGGCTCAGTCAGGTACCCGGGGCACAGTATTCCACAATCTAAACAGATGTCATGTTCCCAGGCCTCAGGGTTCCAGAATCCACCCATGTCATGTTCCCAGGCCACAGGGTTCCAGAATCAATCCTCAGTTATGTTCCCAGGCTACAGGGTTCCAGAATAAAACCTCAGTCATATTCCCAGTACATAGGGTTCCAGAACCAAGGCTCAGTCAGGTTCCCGGGGCACAGTATTCCACAATCTAAACAGATGTCATGTTCCCAGGCCACAGGGATCCAGAATCAAACCTCAGTCATGTTGCCAGGCCATAGGGTACCACCATCAAACCTCAGTTATATTCCCAGGACTAAGGTTTCCAGAATCAAACCGATTTCATGTTTCCAGGCAACAGGGTACCAGAATCTAAACCGATGTCATGTTCCCAGGGCACAGGATTCCACACTCTAACATCAGTCATGTTCCAAGGCCAATGGTTTCCAGAATCAAACCTAAGTCATATTCCCAGGCCACATGGTTACAGAATCAAACCTCTGTCGTGTTCCCAGGACACAGGGTTCCAGAATAAAACCTCAGTCATTTTCCCTGGACACAGGTTTCAGAAATCAAATCCCAGTCATGTTCCCAGGCCACAGGGTTCCAGAATCAATCCTCAGTTATGTTCCCAGGCTACAGGGTTCCAGAATAAAACGTCAGTCATGTTCCCAGTCCACAGGGTTCCAGAACCAAGGCTCAGTCACGTTCCCAGGGCACAGTATTCCACAATCTAAACAGATGTCATGTTCCCAGGCCTCAGGGTTCCAGAATCCACCCATGTCATGTTCCCAGGCCACAGGGTTCCAGAATCAATCCTCAGTTATGTTCCCAGGCTACAAGGTTCCAGAATAAAACCTCAGTCATGTTCCTAGTCCACAGGGTTCCAGAATCCACCGTTGTCATGTGCCCAGGCCACAGGGTTCCAGAATCAATCCTCAGTTATGGTCCCAGGCTACAGGGTTCCAGAATAAAACCTCAGTCATGTTCCCAGTCCACAGGGTTCCAGAACCAAGGCTCAGTCAGGTTCCCGGGGCACAGTATTCCACAATCTAAACAGATGTCATGTTCCCAGGCCACAGGTTTCCAGAATCATGCCGCAGTCATGTTCCCAGGCCACAGGCATCCAGAATCAAACCTCAGGCATGTTGCCAGGCCATAGGGTACCACAATCAAACCTCAGTCATATTCCCAGACCTCAGGTTTACAGAATCAAACCGATTTCATGTTCCCAGGCAACAGGGTACCAGAATCCAAACCGATGGCATGTTCCCAGGCCACAGGATTCCACATTCTAACGTCAGTCATGTTCCCAGGCCAATGGTTTCCAGAATCAAACCTCAGTCATATTCCCAGGCCACATGGTTACAGAATCAAACCTCAGTCGTGTTCCCAGGACACAGGGTTCCAGAATAAAACCTCAGTCATGTTCCCTGGACACAGGTTTCAGAAATCAAATCCCAGTCATGTTCCCAGGCCACAGGGTTCCACAATTAAACCTCAGTCATATTCCCAGGCCAGAGGGTTCCACAATCAAACCTCAGTCCTGTTGCCAGGCCACGGTTCCACCATCAAGCCTCAGTCATGTTCCCAGGTCAGAGTGTTCCACAATCTAACCTAAGTCATCTTGCCAAGCCACAGGGTTCCACCATCAAACCTTAGGCATATTGCCAGGCCACAGTGTTCCACCATCAAGCCTCACTCATGTTCCCAAGCCTGAGGGTTCCACTATCAAACCTCAATCATGTTGCCAGGCCACAGGATTCAACCATGAAACCTCAGTCATGTTCCCAGTAAACAGGGCTCCAGAATCAAACCAATGTCATGTTCCCATGCCACGGGGTTCCAGTATCAGGCCTCAGTCATGGTCCCCGTGCACAGGGTTCCAAATCAAACCTCAGTCATGTTGCCAGTCCACAGGTTTCTGCCATCAAACCTCAGTCATGTTCCCAGTAAACAGGGCTCCAGAATCAAGCCTCAGTCATTTTGCCAGGCCAGAGTGTTCCACCATCAAACCTCAGTCATGATCCCAGGCCACATGTTTCCACAATGAAACCTCAGTCATTTTCCCAGGCCAAAGGTTTCCAGAATCAAACCTCAGTCATATTCCCAGGACACATGGTTCCAGAATCAACCTGAGTCATGTTCGAAGGCCACAGGTTTCAACAATCAAACCTCAGTCATGTTCCCAGGACACAGGTGTCCAGAATCAAACCTCAGTCATGTTCCCAGAGAACAGGCTTCCAGAAACAAACCTCAGTCATGTTCCCAAGCCACAGGGTTGCAGAATCAAACCTCAGTCTTGTTCCCAGGACACAGGTGTCCAGAATCAAACCGCAGTCATGTTCCCAGGGAACAGGCTTCCAGAAACAAACCTCAGTCATGTTCCCAGGCCACAGGGTTCCAGAATCAAACTTCAGTCTTGTTCCCAGGACACAGGTTTCCAGAATCAACCAGATATCATGTTCCCTGGCCACAGTCTTCCAGAATCAATCCTCAGTCATGTTGCCAGGCCACAGGTTTCCACCATCAAACCTCAGACATGTTCCCAGGCCACAGGGTACCAGAGTCAAACCGTTCGCAGGTTCCCAGGCCACAGAGTTCCAGAATCCACCGATGTCATGCGGCCAGGCCACAGGGTTCCAGAATCAATCCTCAGTTATGTTCGCAGGCTACAGGGTTCCGGAATAAAACCTCAGTCATGTTCCCTGTCCACAGGGTTCCAGAACCAAGGCTCAGTCAGGTTCCCGGGGCACAGTATTCCACAATCTAAACAGATGTCATGTTCCCAGGCCACAGGGATCCAGAATCAAACCTCAGTCATGTTGCCAGGCCATAGGGTACCACCATCAAACCTCAGTTATATTCCCAGGACTAAAGTTTCCAGAATCAAACCGATTTCATGTTTGCAGGCAACAGGGTACCAGAATCTAAACCGATGTCATGTTCCCAGGGCACAGGATTCCACACTCTAACATCAGTCATGTTCCAAGGCCAATGGTTTCCAGAATCAAACCTAAGTCATATTCCCAGGCCACATGGTTCCAGAATCAAACCTCTGTCGTGTTCCCAGGACACAGGGTTCCAGAATAAAACCTCAGTCATTTTCCCTGGACACAGGTTTCAGAAATCAAATCCCAGTCATGTTCCCAGGCCACAGGGTTCCAGAATCAATCCTCAGTTATGTTCCCAGGCTACAGGGTTCCAGAATAAAACGTCAGTCATGTTCCCAGTCCACAGGGTTCCAGAACCAAGGCTCAGTCACGTTCCCAGGGCACAGTATTCCACAATCTAAACAGATGTCATGTTCCCAGGCCTCAGGGTTCCAGAATCCACCCATGTCATGTTCCCAGGCCACAGGGTTCCAGAATCAATCCTCAGTTATGTTCCCAGGCTACAAGGTTCCAGAATAAAACCTCAGTCATGTTCCTAGTCCACAGGGTTCCAGAATCCACCGTTGTCATGTGCCCAGGCCACAGGGTTCCAGAATCAATCCTCAGTTATGGTCCCAGGCTACAGGGTTCCAGAATAAAACCTCAGTCATGTTCCCAGTCCACAGGGTTCCAGAACCAAGGCTCAGTCAGGTTCCCGGGGCACAGTATTCCACAATCTAAACAGATGTCATGTTCCCAGGCCACAGGTTTCCAGAATCATGCCTCAGTCATGTTCCCAGGCCACAGGCATCCAGAATCAAACCTCAGGCATGTTGCCAGGCCATAGGGTACCACAATCAAACCTCAGTCATATTCCCAGACCTCAGGTTTACAGAATCAAACCGATTTCATGTTCCCAGGCAACAGGGTACCAGAATCCAAACCGATGGCATGTTCCCAGGCCACAGGATTCCACATTCTAACGTCAGTCATGTTCCCAGGCCAATGGTTTCCAGAATCAAACCTCAGTCATATTCCCAGGCCACATGGTTACAGAATCAAACCTCAGTCGTGTTCCCAGGACACAGGGTTCCAGAATAAAACCTCAGTCATGTTCCCTGGACACAGGTTTCAGAAATCAAATCCCAGTCATGTTCCCAGGCCACAGGGTTCCACAATTAAACCTCAGTCATATTCCCAGGCCAGAGGGTTCCACAATCAAACCTCAGTCCTGTTGCCAGGCCACGGTTCCACCATCAAGCCTCAGTCATGTTCCCAGGTCAGAGTGTTCCACAATCTAACCTAAGTCATCTTGCCAAGCCACAGGGTTCCACCATCAAACCTTAGGCATATTGCCAGGCCACAGTGTTCCACCATCAAGCCTCACTCATGTTCCCAAGCCTGAGGGTTCCACTATCAAACCTCAATCATGTTGCCAGGCCACAGGATTCAACCATGAAACCTCAGTCATGTTCCCAGTAAACAGGGCTCCAGAATCAAACCAATGTCATGTTCCCATGCCACGGGGTTCCAGTATCAGGCCTCAGTCATGGTCCCCGTGCACAGGGTTCCAAATCAAACCTCAGTCATGTTGCCAGTCCACAGGTTTCTGCCATCAAACCTCAGTCATGTTCCCAGTAAACAGGGCTCCAGAATCAAGCCTCAGTCATTTTGCCAGGCCAGAGTGTTCCACCATCAAACCTCAGTCATGATCCCAGGCCACATGTTTCCACAATGAAACCTCAGTCATTTTCCCAGGCCAAAGGTTTCCAGAATCAAACCTCAGTCATATTCCCAGGACACATGGTTCCAGAATCAACCTGAGTCATGTTCGAAGGCCACAGGTTTCAACAATCAAACCTCAGTCATGTTCCCAGGACACAGGTGTCCAGAATCAAACCTCAGTCATGTTCCCAGAGAACAGGCTTCCAGAAACAAACCTCAGTCATGTTCCCAAGCCACAGGGTTGCAGAATCAAACCTCAGTCTTGTTCCCAGGACACAGGTGTCCAGAATCAAACCGCAGTCATGTTCCCAGGGAACAGGCTTCCAGAAACAAACCTCAGTCATGTTCCCAGGCCACAGGGTTCCAGAATCAAACTTCAGTCTTGTTCCCAGGACACAGGTTTCCAGAATCAACCAGATATCATGTTCCCTGGCCACAGTCTTCCAGAATCAATCCTCAGTCATGTTGCCAGGCCACAGGTTTCCACCATCAAACCTCAGACATGTTCCCAGGCCACAGGGTACCAGAGTCAAACCGTTCGCAGGTTCCCAGGCCACAGAGTTCCAGAATCCACCGATGTCATGCGGCCAGGCCACAGGGTTCCAGAATCAATCCTCAGTTATGTTCGCAGGCTACAGGGTTCCGGAATAAAACCTCAGTCATGTTCCCTGTCCACAGGGTTCCAGAATCAAGGCTCAGTCAGGTACCCGGGGCACAGTATTCCACAATCTAAACAGATGTCATGTTCCCAGGCCTCAGGGTTCCAGAATCCACCCATGTCATGTTCCCAGGCCACAGGGTTCCAGAATCAATCCTCAGTTATGTTCCCAGGCTACAGGGTTCCAGAATAAAACGTCAGTCATGTTCCCAGTCCACAGGGTTCCAGAACCAAGGCTCAGTCACGTTCCCAGGGCACAGTATTCCACAATCTAAACAGATGTCATGTTCCCAGGCCTCAGGGTTCCAGAATCCACCCATGTCATGTTCCCAGGCCACAGGGTTCCAGAATCAATCCTCAGTTATGTTCCCAGGCTACAAGGTTCCAGAATAAAACCTCAGTCATGTTCCTAGTCCACAGGGTTCCAGAATCCACCGTTGTCATGTGCCCAGGCCACAGGGTTCCAGAATCAATCCTCAGTTATGGTCCCAGGCTACAGGGTTCCAGAATAAAACCTCAGTCATGTTCCCATTCCACAGGGTTCCAGAACCAAGGCTCAGTCAGGTTCCCGGGGCACAGTATTCCACAATCTAAACAGATGTCATGTTCCCAGGCCACAGGTTTCCAGAATCATGCCGCAGTCATGTTCCCAGGCCACAGGCATCCAGAATCAAACCTCAGGCATGTTGCCAGGCCATAGGGTACCACAATCAAACCTCAGTCATATTCCCAGACCTCAGGTTTACAGAATCAAACCGATTTCATGTTCCCAGGCAACAGGGTACCAGAATCCAAACCGATGGCATGTTCCCAGGCCACAGGATTCCACATTCTAACGTCAGTCATGTTCCCAGGCCAATGGTTTCCAGAATCAAACCTCAGTCATATTCCCAGGCCACATGGTTACAGAATCAAACCTCAGTCGTGTTCCCAGGACACAGGGTTCCAGAATAAAACCTCAGTCATGTTCCCTGGACACAGGTTTCAGAAATCAAATCCCAGTCATGTTCCCAGGCCACAGGGTTCCACAATTAAACCTCAGTCATATTCCCAGGCCAGAGGGTTCCACAATCAAACCTCAGTCCTGTTGCCAGGCAACGGTTCCACCATCAAGCCTCAGTCATGTTCCCAGGTCAGAGTGTTCCACAATCTAACCTAAGTCATCTTGCCAAGCCACAGGGTTCCACCATCAAACCTTAGGCATATTGCCAGGCCACAGTGTTCCACCATCAAGCCTCACTCATGTTCCCAAGCCTGAGGGTTCCACTATCAAACCTCAATCATGTTGCCAGGCCACAGGATTCAACCATGAAACCTCAGTCATGTTCCCAGTAAACAGGGCTCCAGAATCAAACCAATGTCATGTTCCCATGCCACGGGGTTCCAGTATCAGGCCTCAGTCATGGTCCCCGTGCACAGGGTTCCAAATCAAACCTCAGTCATGTTGCCAGTCCACAGGTTTCTGCCATCAAACCTCAGTCATGTTCCCAGTAAACAGGGCTCCAGAATCAAGCCTCAGTCATTTTGCCAGGCCAGAGTGTTCCACCATCAAACCTCAGTCATGATCCCAGGCCACATGTTTCCACAATGAAACCTCAGTCATTTTCCCAGGCCAAAGGTTTCCAGAATCAAACCTCAGTCATATTCCCAGGACACATGGTTCCAGAATCAACCTGAGTCATGTTCGAAGGCCACAGGTTTCAACAATCAAACCTCAGTCATGTTCCCAGGACACAGGTGTCCAGAATCAAACCTCAGTCATGTTCCCAGAGAACAGGCTTCCAGAAACAAACCTCAGTCATGTTCCCAAGCCACAGGGTTGCAGAATCAAACCTCAGTCTTGTTCCCAGGACACAGGTGTCCAGAATCAAACCGCAGTCATGTTCCCAGGGAACAGGCTTCCAGAAACAAACCTCAGTCATGTTCCCAGGCCACAGGGTTCCAGAATCAAACTTCAGTCTTGTTCCCAGGACACAGGTTTCCAGAATCAACCAGATATCATGTTCCCTGGCCACAGTCTTCCAGAATCAATCCTCAGTCATGTTGCCAGGCCACAGGTTTCCACCATCAAACCTCAGACATGTTCCCAGGCCACAGGGTACCAGAGTCAAACCGTTCGCAGGTTCCCAGGCCACAGAGTTCCAGAATCCACCGATGTCATGCGGCCAGGCCACAGGGTTCCAGAATCAATCCTCAGTTATGTTCGCAGGCTACAGGGTTCCGGAATAAAACCTCAGTCATGTTCCCTGTCCACAGGGTTCCAGAATCAAGGCTCAGTCAGGTACCCGGGGCACAGTATTCCACAATCTAAACAGATGTCATGTTCCCAGGCCTCAGGGTTCCAGAATCCACCCATGTCATGTTCCCAGGCCACAGGGTTCCAGAATCAATCCTCAGTTATGTTCCCAGGCTACAGGGTTCCAGAATAAAACCTCAGTCATGTTCCCAATACATAGGGTTCCAGAACCAAGGCTCAGTCAGGTTCCCGGGTCACAGTATTCCACAATCTAAACAGATGTCATGTTCCCAGGCCACAGGGATCCAGAATCAAACCTCAGTCATGTTGCCAGGCCATAGGGTACCACCATCAAACCTCAGTTATATTCCCAGGACTAAGGTTTCCAGAATCAAACCGATTTCATGTTTCCAGGCAACAGGGTACCAGAATCTAAACCGATGTCATGTTCCCAGGGCACAGGATTCCACACTCTAACATCAGTCATGTTCCAAGGCCAATGGTTTCCAGAATCAAACCTAAGTCATATTCCCAGGCCACATGGTTACAGAATCAAACCTCTGTCGTGTTCCCAGGACACAGGGTTCCAGAATAAAACCTCAGTCATTTTCCCTGGACACAGGTTTCAGAAATCAAATCCCAGTCATGTTCCCAGGCCACAGGGTTCCAGAATCAATCCTCAGTTATGTTCCCAGGCTACAGGGTTCCAGAATAAAACGTCAGTCATGTTCCCAGTCCACAGGGTTCCAGAACCAAGGCTCAGTCACGTTCCCAGGGCACAGTATTCCACAATCTAAACAGATGTCATGTTCCCAGGCCTCAGGGTTCCAGAATCCACCCATGTCATGTTCCCAGGCCACAGGGTTCCAGAATCAATCCTCAGTTATGTTCCCAGGCTACAAGGTTCCAGAATAAAACCTCAGTCATGTTCCTAGTCCACAGGGTTCCAGAATCCACCGTTGTCATGTGCCCAGGCCACAGGGTTCCAGAATCAATCCTCAGTTATGGTCCCAGGCTACAGGGTTCCAGAATAAAACCTCAGTCATGTTCCCAGTCCACAGGGTTCCAGAACCAAGGCTCAGTCAGGTTCCCGGGGCACAGTATTCCACAATCTAAACAGATGTCATGTTCCCAGGCCACAGGTTTCCAGAATCATGCCGCAGTCATGTTCCCAGGCCACAGGCATCCAGAATCAAACCTCAGGCATGTTGCCAGGCCATAGGGTACCACAATCAAACCTCAGTCATATTCCCAGACCTCAGGTTTACAGAATCAAACCGATTTCATGTTCCCAGGCAACAGGGTACCAGAATCCAAACCGATGGCATGTTCCCAGGCCACAGGATTCCACATTCTAACGTCAGTCATGTTCCCAGGCCAATGGTTTCCAGAATCAAACCTCAGTCATATTCCCAGGCCACATGGTTACAGAATCAAACCTCAGTCGTGTTCCCAGGACACAGGGTTCCAGAATAAAACCTCAGTCATGTTCCCTGGACACAGGTTTCAGAAATCAAATCCCAGTCATGTTCCCAGGCCACAGGGTTCCACAATTAAACCTCAGTCATATTCCCAGGCCAGAGGGTTCCACAATCAAACCTCAGTCCTGTTGCCAGGCCACGGTTCCACCATCAAGCCTCAGTCATGTTCCCAGGTCAGAGTGTTCCACAATCTAACCTAAGTCATCTTGCCAAGCCACAGGGTTCCACCATCAAACCTTAGGCATATTGCCAGGCCACAGTGTTCCACCATCAAGCCTCACTCATGTTCCCAAGCCTGAGGGTTCCACTATCAAACCTCAATCATGTTGCCAGGCCACAGGATTCAACCATGAAACCTCAGTCATGTTCCCAGTAAACAGGGCTCCAGAATCAAACCAATGTCATGTTCCCATGCCACGGGGTTCCAGTATCAGGCCTCAGTCATGGTCCCCGTGCACAGGGTTCCAAATCAAACCTCAGTCATGTTGCCAGTCCACAGGTTTCTGCCATCAAACCTCAGTCATGTTCCCAGTAAACAGGGCTCCAGAATCAAGCCTCAGTCATTTTGCCAGGCCAGAGTGTTCCACCATCAAACCTCAGTCATGATCCCAGGCCACATGTTTCCACAATGAAACCTCAGTCATTTTCCCAGGCCAAAGGTTTCCAGAATCAAACCTCAGTCATATTCCCAGGACACATGGTTCCAGAATCAACCTGAGTCATGTTCGAAGGCCACAGGTTTCAACAATCAAACCTCAGTCATGTTCCCAGGACACAGGTGTCCAGAATCAAACCTCAGTCATGTTCCCAGAGAACAGGCTTCCAGAAACAAACCTCAGTCATGTTCCCAAGCCACAGGGTTGCAGAATCAAACCTCAGTCTTGTTCCCAGGACACAGGTGTCCAGAATCAAACCGCAGTCATGTTCCCAGGGAACAGGCTTCCAGAAACAAACCTCAGTCATGTTCCCAGGCCACAGGGTTCCAGAATCAAACTTCAGTCTTGTTCCCAGGACACAGGTTTCCAGAATCAACCAGATATCATGTTCCCTGGCCACAGTCTTCCAGAATCAATCCTCAGTCATGTTGCCAGGCCACAGGTTTCCACCATCAAACCTCAGACATGTTCCCAGGCCACAGGGTACCAGAGTCAAACCGTTCGCAGGTTCCCAGGCCACAGAGTTCCAGAATCCACCGATGTCATGCGGCCAGGCCACAGGGTTCCACAATCAATCCTCAGTTATGTTCGCAGGCTACAGGGTTCCGGAATAAAACCTCAGTCATGTTCCCTGTCCACAGGGTTCCAGAACCAAGGCTCAGTCAGGTTCCCGGGGCACAGTATTCCACAATCTAAACAGATGTCATGTTCCCAGGCCACAGGGATCCAGAATCAAACCTCAGTCATGTAGGTCCTCGGGAAGATGGCGGAAGAGTAAGACGCGGAGATCACCTTCCTTCCCACAGATACAGTAGAAATACATCTACACGTGGAACTGCTCCTACAGAACACCCACTGAACGCTGGCAGAAGACGTCCGATCTCCAAAAAGGCAAGAAACTCCCCCCGTACTTGGGTAGGGCAAAAGAAAAAAGAAATAACAGAGACAAAAGAATAGGGACGGCACCTGCACCAGTGGGAGGGAGCCGTGAAGGAGGAAAGATTTCCACGCACTAGGAAGCCCCTTCGCGGGCGGAGACTGCGGGTGGCAGAGGGGGGAAGCTTCGGAGCCACGGAGGAGAGCGCAGCCACAGGGGTGCGGAGGGCAAAGCGGAGAGGTTCCCGCACGGAGGCTCGGCGCCGAGCAGCACTCTCCAGCCCGAGAGGCTTGTCTGCTCACCCGCCGGGGCGGGCGGGGCTGGGAGCTGAGGCTCGGGCTTCGGTCGGATCGCAGGGAGAGGACTGGGGTTGGCGGCGTGAACACAGCCTGAAGGCGTTAGTGCACCACAGCTAGCCGAGAGGGAGTCCGGGAAAAAGTCTGCAGCTGCCGAAGAGGCAAGAGACTTTTTCTTCCCTCTTTGTTTCCTGGTGCGCGAGGAGAGGGGATTCAGAGCGCTGCCTAAACGAACTTCAGAGACGGGCGCGAGCCGCAGCTACCAACGCGGATCCCACAGCAACAGGGGCGCAGAGGGAAAAACGGAGAGATTCCCGCACAGAAGCTCGGCGCCGAGCAGCACTCTCCAGCCCGAGAGGCTTGTCTGCTCACCCGCCGGGGCGGGCGGGGCTGGGAGCTGAGGCTCCGGTTTCGGTTTCGGTTGGATCGCAGGGAGAGGACTGGGGCTGGCAGCGTGAACACAGCCTGAAGGGATTAGCGCACAACAGCTGGCTGGGAGGGAGACCGGGAAAAAGTCTGCAGCTGCCGAAGAGGCAAGGGACTTTTTCTTGCCTCTTTGTTTCGCGGCGCGCAAGGAGAGGGGATTCAGAGCGCCGCCGCGCAAGGAGAGGGGATTCAGAGCGCCGCCTAAACGAACTCCAGAGAAGGGCGCGAGCCGCGGCGATCACCGCAGACCCCACAGCAACAGGGGCGCAGAGAAAAAAAAAACGGAGAGACTCCCGCACAGAGGCTCGGCGCGGAGCAGCACTCACCAGCCCGAGAGGCTTGTCTGCTCGGCGGGCGGGGCTGGGAGCTGAGGCTCGGGTTTCGGTTTCGGTTGGATCGCAGGGAGAGGACTGGGGCTGGCGGCGTGAACACAGCCTGAAGGGGTTAGCGCACCACAGCTGGCTGGTAGGGAGTCCGGGAAAAAGTCTGCAGCTGCCGAAGAGGCAAGAGACTTTTTCTTGCCTCTTTGTTTCGCGGCGCGCAAGGAGAGGGGATTCAGAGTGCCGCCTAAACGAACTCCAGAGAAAGGCGTGAGCCGCGGCGATCAGCACGGACCCCAGAGACGGGCGTGAGACGCTGGGGCTGCTGCTGCCGCCTCCAAAAAGCCTGTGTGTGAGCACAAGTCACTCTCCACATCGCCCCTCCCGGGAGCCTGTGCAGCCCGCCACTGCCAGGGTCCCGTGATCCGGGGACAAGTTCCCCGGGAGAACGCACTGCCCGCCTCAGGCTGGTGCAACGTCACGCCGGCCTCGGCCGCCGCAGGCTCACCCCGGCTCCTCTGTACACCTCCCTACCCGCGGCCTGAGTGAGCCAGAGCCCCCGAAGCAGCTGCTCCTTTAACCCCGTCCTGTCTGTGCGGGGAATAGACGCCCTCAGGCGACCTACACGCAGAGGCGGGTCCAAATCCAAAGCTGAACCCCAGGAACTGTGCGAACTGGGAAGATAAGGGGAAATCTCTCCCAGCAACCTTAGAAGCAGCGGATTAAAACTCCACAAACAACTTGATGTGCCTGCATCTGGTGAATACCTGAATAGACAACGAATCATCCCAAATTCAGGAGGTGGACTTTGGGAGCAGGATATATTAATTTTTCCCCTTTTCCTTTATTTGTGAGTGTATATGTATATGCTTCTGGGTGCGATTTTGTCTGTATAGCTTTGCTTTACAATAGCTTTATTTTACTTCACTATATTATAGCCTCTTTCTTTCTTTCTTTCTTTCTTTCTATTTTTTCTCCCTTCTACTCTGAGCCGTGTGGACGAAAGGCTCTTGGTGCTCCAGCCAGGCATCAGGGCCGTGCCTCTGAGGTGGGAGAGCCAACTTCAGGACACTGGTCCACAAGAGACCTCCCAGCTTCACGTAATACCAAAAGGCAAAAATCTCTCAGAGATCTCCATCTCAACATCAAGACCCAGCTTCACTCAACGACCAACAAGCTACAGTGCTGGACACCCTATGCCAAACAACTAGCAAGACAGGAACACAGCCCCATCCATTAGCAGAGAGGCTGCCTAAAATCATAATAAGGCCACAGACACCCCAAAATACACCACCAGACGTGGACGTGCCCACCAGAAAGACAAGAGCCAACCTCATCCACCAGAGCTCAGGCACTAGTTCCCTCCACCAGGAAGCCTACACAACCCACTGAACCAACCTTAGCCACTGGGGACAGATACCAAAAACAACAGGAACTACGAACCTGCAGCCTGTGAAAAGGAGACCCCAAACACAGTAAGATAAGCAAAATGAGACGACAGAAAAACACACAGCAGATGAAGGAGCAGGGTCAGAACATACCAGACTTAACAAATGAAGAGGAAATAGGTAGTCTACCTGAAAAAGAATTCAGAATAATGATAGTAAGGATGATCCAAAATCTTGGAAATAGAATAGACAAAATGCAAGAAACATTTAACAAGGACGTAGAAGAACTAAAGAGGAACCAAGCAATGATGAAAACCACAATAAATGAAATTAAAAATACTCTAGATGGGATCAATAGCAGAATAACTGAGGCAGAAGAAAGGATAAGTGACCTGGAAGATAAAATGGTGGAAATAACTACTGCAGAGCAGGATAAAGAAAAAAGAATGAAAAGAACTGAGGACAGTCTCAGAGACCTCTGGGACAACATTAAACGTGCCAACATTCGAATTATAGGGGTCCCAGAAGAAGAAGAGAAAAAGAAAGGGACTGAGAAGATATTTGAAGAGATTATAGTTGAAAACTTCCCTAATATGGGAAAGGAAATAGTTAATCAAGTCCTGGAAGCACAGAGAGTCCCATACAGGATAAACCCAAGGAGAAACACACCAAGACACATATTAATCAAACTGTCAAAAATTAAATATAAGGAAAACATATTAAAGGCAGCAAGGGAAAAAAAACAAATAACACACAAGGGAATCCCCATAAGGTTAACATCTGATCTTTCAGCAGAAACTCTGCAAGCCAGAAGGGAGTGGCAGGATATACTTAAAGTGATGAAGGAGAAAAACCTGCAACCAAGATTACACTACCCAGCAAGGATCTCATTCAGATTCGATGGAGAAATTAAAACCTTTACAGACAAGCAAAAGCTGAGAGAGTTCAGCACCACCAAACCAGCCTTACAACAAATGCTAAAGGAACTTCTCTAGGCAAGAAACACAAGAGAAGGAAAACACCTACAATAACAAACCCAAAACATTTAAGAAAATGGGAATAGGAACATACATATCGATAATTACCTTGAATGTAAATGGATTAAATGCTCCCACCAAAAGACACAGGCTGGCTGAATGGATACAAAAACAAGACCCATATATATGCTGTCTACAAGAGACCCACTTCAGACCTAGAGACACATATAGACTGAAAGTGAGGGGATGGAAAAAGATATTCCATGCAAATGGAAATCAAAAGAAAGCTGGAGTAGCAATTCTCATATCAGACAAAATAGACTTTAAAATAAAGACTATTACAAGAGACAAAGAAGGACACTATATAATGATCAAGGGATCGATACAAGAGGAAGGTATAACAATTGTAAATATTTATGCACCCAACATAGGAGCACCTCAATACATAAGGCAAATACTAACAGCCATAAAAGGGGACATCGACAGCAACACAATCATAGTAGGGGACTTTAACACCCCACTCTCACCAATGGACAGATCATCCAAAATGAAAATAAATAAGGAAACACAAGCTTTAAATGATACATTAAACAAGATAGACTTAATTGATATTTATAGGACATTCCATCCAAAAACAACAGAATACACATTTTTCTCAAGTGCTCATGGAACATTCTCCAGGATAGATCATATCTTGGGTCACAAATCAAGCCTTGGTAAATTTAAGAAAATTGAAATAGTATCAAGTATCTTTTCCGACCACAACGCTATGAGACTAGATATCAATTACAGGAAAAGACCTGTAAAAAATACAAACACATGGAGGCTACACAATACATTACTTAATAACGAAGTGATCACTGAAGAAATCAAAGGGGAAATCAAAAAATACCTAGAAACAAATGACAATGGAGATACGACGACCCAAAACCTATGGGACGCAGCAAAAGCAGTGCTAAGAGGGAAGTTTATAGCAATACAAGCCTACCTCAAGAAACAGGAAACATCTCGAATAAACAACCTAACCTTGCACCTAAAGCAATTAGAGAAAGAAGAACAAAAAAACCCCAAAGCCAGCAGAAGGAAAGAAATTATAAAGATCAGGTCAGAAATAAATGAAAAAGAAATGAAGGAAACAATAGCAAAAATCAATGAAACTAAAAGCTGGTTCTTTGAGAAGATAAACAAAATTGATAAACCATTAGCCAGACTCATCAAGAGAAAAAGGGAGAAGACTCAGATCAATAGAATTAGAAATGAAAAAGGAGAAGTAACCACTGACACTGCAGAAATACAAAAGATCATGAGAGATTACTACAAGCAACTCTATGCCAATAAAATGGACAACCTGGAAGAAATGGACAGATTCTTAGAAAGGCACAAACTGCCGAGACTGAACCAGGAAGAAATAGAAAATATGAACAGACCAATCACAAGCACTGAAATTGAAACTGTGATTAAAAACCTTCCAACAAACAAAAGCCCAGGACCAGATGGCTTCACAGGTGAATTCTATCAAACATTTAGAGAAGAGCTAACACCTATCCTTCTCAAACTCTTCCAAAATATTGCAGAGGGAGGAACACTCCCAAACTCATTCTACGAGGCCACCATCACCCTGATACCAAAACCAGACAAAGATGTCACAAAGAAAGAAAACTACAGGCCAATATCACTGATGAACATAGATGCAAAAATCCTCAACAAAATACTAGCAAACAGAATCCAACAGCACATTAAAAGGATCATACACCATGATCAAGTGGGGTTTATCCCAGGAATGCAAGGATTCTTCAATATACGCAAATCAATCAATGTGATACATCATATTAACAAACTGAAGGAGAAAAACCATATGATCATCTCAATAGATGCAGAGAAAGCTTTCGACAAAATTCAACACCCATTTATGATAAAAGCCCTGCAGAAAGTAGGCATAGAGGGAACTTTCCTCAACATAATAAAGGCCATATATGACAAACCCACAGCCAACATTGTCCTCAATGGTGAAAAACTGAAACCATTTCCACTAAGATCAGGAACAAGACAAGGTTGCCCACTCTCACCACTATTATTCAACATAGTTTTGGAAGTGTTAGCCACAGCAATCAGAGAAGACAAAGAAATAAAAGGAATCCAAATCGGAAAAGAAGAAGTAAAGCTGTCACTATTTGCAGATGACATGATACTATACATAGAGAATCCTAAAGATGCTACCAGAAAACTCCTAGAGCTAATCAATGAATTTGGTAAAGTAGCAGGATACAAAATTAATGCACAGAAATCTCTTGCATTTCTATACACTAATGACGAAAAATCTGAAAGTGAAATTAAGAAAACACTCCCATTTACCATTGCAACAAAAAGAATAAAATATCTAGGAATAAACCTACCTAAGGAGACAAAAGACCTGTATGCAGAAAATTATAAGACACTGATGAAAGAAATTAAAGATGATACAAATAGATGGAGAGATATACCATGTTCCTGGATTGGAAGAATCAACATTGTGAAAATGACTCTACTACCCAAAGCAATCTACAGATTCAATGCAATCCCTATCAAACTACCACTGGCATTTTTCACAGAACTAGAACAAAAAATTTCACAATTTGTATGGAAACACAAAAGACCCCGAATAGCCAAAGCAATCTTGAGAACGAAAAATGGAGCTGGGGGAATCAGGCTCCCTGACTTCAGACTATATTACAAAGCTTCAGTAATCAAGACAGTTTGGTACTGGCACAAAAACAGAAATATAGATCAATGGAACAGGATAGAAAGCCCAGAGATAAACCCACACACATATGGGCACCTTATTTTTGATAAAGGAGGCAAGCATATACAGTGGAGAAAAGACAGCCTCTTCAATAAGTGGTGCTGGGAAAATTGGACAGGTACATGTAAAAGTATGAAAATAGAACACTCCCTGACACCATGCACAAAAATAAACTCAAAATGGATTAAAGACCTAAGTGTAAGGGCAGACACTATCAAACTCTTAGAGGAAAACATAGGCAGAACACTCTATGACATACATCACAGCAAGATTCTTTTTGACCCAGCTCCCAGAGAAATGGAAATAAGAACACAAATAAACAAATGGGACCTAATGAAACTTAAAAGCTTTTGCACAGCAAAGGAAACCATAAACAAGACCAAAAGACAACCATCAGAATGGGAGAAAATATTTGCAAATGAAGCAACTGACAAAGGATTAATCTCCAAGATTTACAAGCAGCTCATGCAGCTCAATAACAAAAAAACGAACAACCCAATCCAAAAATGGGCCGAAGACCTAAATAGACATTTCTCCAAAGAAGATATACAGA
Organism: Balaenoptera physalus; assembly: GCF_965194825.1. Classification (NCBI taxonomy): domain Eukaryota; kingdom Metazoa; phylum Chordata; class Mammalia; order Artiodactyla; family Balaenopteridae; genus Balaenoptera; species Balaenoptera physalus. The sequence goes on along the minus strand of NW_028125578.1, from coordinate 68,973 downwards.
TGGCCTACAGACACATGAAAGAATGCTCAACATCATTAATCATTAGAGAAATGCAAATCAAAACTACAATGAGATATCATCTCACACCGGTCAGAATGGCCATCATCAAAAAATCTAGAAACAATAAATGCTGGAGAGGGTGTGGAGGAAAGGGAACACTCTTGCACTGTTGGTGGGAATGTAAATTGATACAGCCACTATGGAGAACAGTATGGAGGTTCCTTAAAAAACTACAAATAGAACTACCATACGACCCAGCAATCCCACTACTGGGCATATACCCTGAGAAAACCATAGGTCAAAAAGAGTCATGTACCAAAATGTTCATTGCAGCTCTATTTACAATAGCCAGGACATGGAAGCAATCTAAATGTCCATCGACAGATGAATGGATAAAGAAGATGTGGCACATATATACAATGGAATATTACTCAGCCATAAAAAGAAATGAAATGGAGGTATTTGTAATGAGGTGGATGGAGTTAGAGTCTGTCATACAGAGTGAAGTAAGTCAGAAAGAGAAAAACAAATACAGTATGCTAACACATATATACGGAATCTAAGGGGAAAAAAAAAAAAAAAAAAAAAAGGCCATGAAGAACCTAGTGGCAAGACGGGAATAAAGACACAGACCTACTAGAGAATGGACTTGAGGATATGGGGAGGGGGTGGGGTGAGATGTGACAGGGTAAGAGAGTGTCATGGACATATATACACTACCAAATGTAAAATAGATAACTAGTGGGAAGCAGCCGCATAGCACAGGGAGATCAGCTCGGTGCTTTGTGACCATCTAGAGGGATGGGATGGGGAGGGTGGGAGGGAGGGAGATGCAAGAGGGAAGAGAAATGGGAACATATTGTATATGTATAACTGATTCACTTTGTTATAAAGCAGAAGCTAACACACCATTGTAAGGCAATTATACTTCAATAAAGATGTTAAAAAAAAAAAAAAAAAAAAAAACCTCAGTCATGTTGCCAGGCCATAGGGTACCACCATCAAACCTCAGTTATATTCCCAGGACTAAGGTTTCCAGAATCAAACCGATTTCATGTTTGCAGGCAACAGGGTACCAGAATCTAAACCGATGTCATGTTCCCAGGGCACAGGATTCCACACTCTAACATCAGTCATGTTCCAAGGCCAATGGTTTCCAGAATCAAACCTAAGTCATATTCCCAGGCCACATGGTTCCAGAATCAAACCTCTGTCGTGTTCCCAGGACACAGGGTTCCAGAATAAAACCTCAGTCATTTTCCCTGGACACAGGTTTCAGAAATCAAATCCCAGTCATGTTCCCAGGCCACAGGGTTCCAGAATCAATCCTCAGTTATGTTCCCAGGCTACAGGGTTCCAGAATAAAACGTCAGTCATGTTCCCAGTCCACAGGGTTCCAGAACCAAGGCTCAGTCACGTTCCCAGGGCACAGTATTCCACAATCTAAACAGATGTCATGTTCCCAGGCCTCAGGGTTCCAGAATCCACCCATGTCATGTTCCCAGGCCACAGGGTTCCAGAATCAATCCTCAGTTATGTTCCCAGGCTACAAGGTTCCAGAATAAAACCTCAGTCATGTTCCTAGTCCACAGGGTTCCAGAATCCACCGTTGTCATGTGCCCAGGCCACAGGGTTCCAGAATCAATCCTCAGTTATGGTCCCAGGCTACAGGGTTCCAGAATAAAACCTCAGTCATGTTCCCAGTCCACAGGGTTCCAGAACCAAGGCTCAGTCAGGTTCCCGGGGCACAGTATTCCACAATCTAAACAGATGTCATGTTCCCAGGCCACAGGTTTCCAGAATCATGCCGCAGTCATGTTCCCAGGCCACAGGCATCCAGAATCAAACCTCAGGCATGTTGCCAGGCCATAGGGTACCACAATCAAACCTCAGTCATATTCCCAGACCTCAGGTTTACAGAATCAAACCGATTTCATGTTCCCAGGCAACAGGGTACCAGAATCCAAACCGATGGCATGTTCCCAGGCCACAGGATTCCACATTCTAACGTCAGTCATGTTCCCAGGCCAATGGTTTCCAGAATCAAACCTCAGTCATATTCCCAGGCCACATGGTTACAGAATCAAACCTCAGTCGTGTTCCCAGGACACAGGGTTCCAGAATAAAACCTCAGTCATGTTCCCTGGACACAGGTTTCAGAAATCAAATCCCAGTCATGTTCCCAGGCCACAGGGTTCCACAATTAAACCTCAGTCATATTCCCAGGCCAGAGGGTTCCACAATCAAACCTCAGTCCTGTTGCCAGGCCACGGTTCCACCATCAAGCCTCAGTCATGTTCCCAGGTCAGAGTGTTCCACAATCTAACCTAAGTCATCTTGCCAAGCCACAGGGTTCCACCATCAAACCTTAGGCATATTGCCAGGCCACAGTGTTCCACCATCAAGCCTCACTCATGTTCCCAAGCCTGAGGGTTCCACTATCAAACCTCAATCATGTTGCCAGGCCACAGGATTCAACCATGAAACCTCAGTCATGTTCCCAGTAAACAGGGCTCCAGAATCAAACCAATGTCATGTTCCCATGCCACGGGGTTCCAGTATCAGGCCTCAGTCATGGTCCCCGTGCACAGGGTTCCAAATCAAACCTCAGTCATGTTGCCAGTCCACAGGTTTCTGCCATCAAACCTCAGTCATGTTCCCAGTAAACAGGGCTCCAGAATCAAGCCTCAGTCATTTTGCCAGGCCAGAGTGTTCCACCATCAAACCTCAGTCATGATCCCAGGCCACATGTTTCCACAATGAAACCTCAGTCATTTTCCCAGGCCAAAGGTTTCCAGAATCAAACCTCAGTCATATTCCCAGGACACATGGTTCCAGAATCAACCTGAGTCATGTTCGAAGGCCACAGGTTTCAACAATCAAACCTCAGTCATGTTCCCAGGACACAGGTGTCCAGAATCAAACCTCAGTCATGTTCCCAGAGAACAGGCTTCCAGAAACAAACCTCAGTCATGTTCCCAAGCCACAGGGTTGCAGAATCAAACCTCAGTCTTGTTCCCAGGACACAGGTGTCCAGAATCAAACCGCAGTCATGTTCCCAGGGAACAGGCTTCCAGAAACAAACCTCAGTCATGTTCCCAGGCCACAGGGTTCCAGAATCAAACTTCAGTCTTGTTCCCAGGACACAGGTTTCCAGAATCAACCAGATATCATGTTCCCTGGCCACAGTCTTCCAGAATCAATCCTCAGTCATGTTGCCAGGCCACAGGTTTCCACCATCAAACCTCAGACATGTTCCCAGGCCACAGGGTACCAGAGTCAAACCGTTCGCAGGTTCCCAGGCCACAGAGTTCCAGAATCCACCGATGTCATGCGGCCAGGCCACAGGGTTCCAGAATCAATCCTCAGTTATGTTCGCAGGCTACAGGGTTCCGGAATAAAACCTCAGTCATGTTCCCTGTCCACAGGGTTCCAGAATCAAGGCTCAGTCAGGTACCCGGGGCACAGTATTCCACAATCTAAACAGATGTCATGTTCCCAGACCTCAGGGTTCCAGAATCCACCCATGTCATGTTCCCAGGCCACAGGGTTCCAGAATCAATCCTCAGTTATGTTCCCAGGCTACAGGGTTCCAGAATAAAACCTCAGTCATATTCCCAGTACATAGGGTTCCAGAACCAAGGCTCAGTCAGGTTCCCGGGGAACAGTATTCCACAATCTAAACAGATGTCATGTTCCCAGGCCACAGGGATCCAGAATCAAACCTCAGTCATGTTGACAGGCCATAGGGTACCACCATCAAACCTCAGTTATATTCCCAGGATTAAGGTTTCCAGAATCAAACCGATTTCATGTTTCCAGGCAACAGGGTACCAGAATCTAAACCGATGTCATGTTCCCAGGGCACAGGATTCCACACTCTAACATCAGTCATGTTCCAAGGCCAATGGTTTCCAGAATCAAACCTAAGTCATATTCCCAGGCCACATGGTTCCAGAATCAAACCTCTGTCGTGTTCCCAGGACACAGGGTTCCAGAATAAAACCTCAGTCATTTTCCCTGGACACAGGTTTCAGAAATCAAATCCCAGTCATGTTCCCAGGCCACAGGGTTCCAGAATCAATCCTCAGTTATGTTCCCAGGCTACAGGGTTCCAGAATAAAACGTCAGTCATGTTCCCAGTCCACAGGGTTCCAGAACCAAGGCTCAGTCACGTTCCCAGGGCACAGTATTCCACAATCTAAACAGATGTCATGTTCCCAGGCCTCAGGGTTCCAGAATCCACCCATGTCATGTTCCCAGGCCACAGGGTTCCAGAATCAATCCTCAGTTATGTTCCCAGGCTACAAGGTTCCAGAATAAAACCTCAGTCATGTTCCTAGTCCACAGGGTTCCAGAATCCACCGTTGTCATGTGCCCAGGCCACAGGGTTCCAGAATCAATCCTCAGTTATGGTCCCAGGCTACAGGGTTCCAGAATAAAACCTCAGTCATGTTCCCAGTCCACAGGGTTCCAGAACCAAGGCTCAGTCAGGTTCCCGGGGCACAGTATTCCACAATCTAAACAGATGTCATGTTCCCAGGCCACAGGTTTCCAGAATCATGCCGCAGTCATGTTCCCAGGCCACAGGCATCCAGAATCAAACCTCAGGCATTTTGCCAGGCCATAGGGTACCACAATCAAACCTCAGTCATATTCCCAGACCTCAGGTTTACAGAATCAAACCGATTTCATGTTCCCAGGCAACAGGGTACCAGAATCCAAACCGATGGCATGTTCCCAGGCCACAGGATTCCACATTCTAACGTCAGTCATGTTCCCAGGCCAATGGTTTCCAGAATCAAACCTCAGTCATATTCCCAGGCCACATGGTTACAGAATCAAACCTCAGTCGTGTTCCCAGGACACAGGGTTCCAGAATAAAACCTCAGTCATGTTCCCTGGACACAGGTTTCAGAAATCAAATCCCAGTCATGTTCCCAGGCCACAGGGTTCCACAATTAAACCTCAGTCATATTCCCAGGCCAGAGGGTTCCACAATCAAACCTCAGTCCTGTTGCCAGGCCACGGTTCCACCATCAAGCCTCAGTCATGTTCCCAGGTCAGAGTGTTCCACAATCTAACCTAAGTCATCTTGCCAAGCCACAGGGTTCCACCATCAAACCTCAGGCATATTGCCAGGCCACACTGTTCCACCATCAAGCCTCACTCATGTTCCCAAGCCTGAGGGTTCCACTATCAAACCTCAATCATGTTGCCAGGCCACAGGATTCAACCATGAAACCTCAGTCATGTTCCCAGTAAACAGGGCTCCAGAATCAAACCAATGTCATGTTCCCATGCCACGGGGTTCCAGTATCAGGCCTCAGGCATGGTCCCCGTGCACAGGGTTCCAAATCAAACCTCAGTCATGTTGCCAGTCCACAGGTTTCTGCCATCAAACCTCAGTCATGTTCCCAGTAAACAGGGCTCCAGAATCAAGCCTCAGTCATTTTGCCAGGCCAGAGTGTTCCACCATCAAACCTCAGTCATGATCCCAGGCCACATGTTTCCACAATGAAACCTCAGTCATTTTCCCAGGCCAAAGGTTTCCAGAATCAAACCTCAGTCATATTCCCAGGACACATGGTTCCAGAATCAACCTGAGTCATGTTCGAAGGCCACAGGTTTCAACAATCAAACCTCAGTCATGTTCCCAGGACACAGGTGTCCAGAATCAAACCTCAGTCATGTTCCCAGAGAACAGGCTTCCAGAAACAAACCTCAGTCATGTTCCCAAGCCACAGGGTTGCAGAATCAAACCTCAGTCTTGTTCCCAGGACACAGGTGTCCAGAATCAAACCGCAGTCATGTTCCCAGGGAACAGGCTTCCAGAAACAAACCTCAGTCATGTTCCCAGGCCACAGGGTTCCAGAATCAAACTTCAGTCTTGTTCCCAGGACACAGGTTTCCAGAATCAACCAGATATCATGTTCCCTGGCCACAGTCTTCCAGAATCAATCCTCAGTCATGTTGCCAGGCCACAGGTTTCCACCATCAAACCTCAGACATGTTCCCAGGCCACAGGGTACCAGAGTCAAACCGTTCGCAGGTTCCCAGGCCACAGAGTTCCAGAATCCACCGATGTCATGCGGCCAGGCCACAGGGATCCAGAATCAATCCTCAGTTATGTTCGCAGGCTACAGGGTTCCGGAATAAAACCTCAGTCATGTTCCCTGTCCACAGGGTTCCAGAATCAAGGCTCAGTCAGGTACCCGGGGCACAGTATTCCACAATCTAAACAGATGTCATGTTCCCAGGCCTCAGGGTTCCAGAATCCACCCATGTCATGTTCCCAGGCCACAGGGTTCCAGAATCAATCCTCAGTTATGTTCCCAGGCTACAGGGTTCCAGAATAAAACCTCAGTCATATTCCCAGTACATAGGGTTCCAGAACCAAGGCTCAGTCAGGTTCCCGGGGCACAGTATTCCACAATCTAAACAGATGTCATGTTCCCAGGCCACAGGGATCCAGAATCAAACCTCAGTCATGTTGACAGGCCATAGGGTACCACCATCAAACCTCAGTTATATTCCCAGGACTAAGGTTTCCAGAATCAAACCGATTTCATGTTTCCAGGCAACAGGGTACCAGAATCTAAACCGATGTCATGTTCCCAGGGCACAGGATTCCACACTCTAACATCAGTCATGTTCCAAGGCCAATGGTTTCCAGAATCAAACCTAAGTCATATTCCCAGGCCACATGGTTCCAGAATCAAACCTCTGTCGTGTTCCCAGGACACAGGGTTCCAGAATAAAACCTCAGTCATTTTCCCTGGACACAGGTTTCAGAAATCAAATCCCAGTCATGTTCCCAGGCCACAGGGTTCCAGAATCAATCCTCAGTTATGTTCCCAGGCTACAGGGTTCCAGAATAAAACGTCAGTCATGTTCCCAGTCCACAGGGTTCCAGAACCAAGGCTCAGTCACGTTCCCAGGGCACAGTATTCCACAATCTAAACAGATGTCATGTTCCCAGGCCTCAGGGTTCCAGAATCCACCCATGTCATGTTCCCAGGCCACAGGGTTCCAGAATCAATCCTCAGTTATGTTCCCAGGCTACAAGGTTCCAGAATAAAACCTCAGTCATGTTCCTAGTCCACAGGGTTCCAGAATCCACCGTTGTCATGTGCCCAGGCCACAGGGTTCCAGAATCAATCCTCAGTTATGGTCCCAGGCTACAGGGTTCCAGAATAAAACCTCAGTCATGTTCCCAGTCCACAGGGTTCCAGAACCAAGGCTCAGTCAGGTTCCCAGGGCACAGTATTCCACAATCTAAACAGATGTCATGTTCCCAGGCCACAGGCATCCAGAATCAAACCTCAGGCATGTTGCCAGGCCATAGGGTACCACAATCAAACCTCAGTCATATTCCCAGACCTCAGGTTTACAGAATCAAACCGATTTCATGTTCCCAGGCAACAGGGTACCAGAATCCAAACCGATGGCATGTTCCCAGGCCACAGGATTCCACATTCTAACATCAGTCATGTTCCCAGGCCAATGGTTTCCAGAATCAAACCTCAGTCATATTCCCAGGCCACATGGTTACAGAATCAAACCTCAGTCGTGTTCCCAGGACACAGGGTTCCAGAATAAAACCTCAGTCATGTTCCCTGGACACAGGTTTCAGAAATCAAATCCCAGTCATGTTCCCAGGCCACAGGGTTCCACAATTAAACCTCAGTCATATTCCCAGGCCAGAGGGTTCCACAATCAAACCTCAGTCCTGTTGCCAGGCCACGGTTCCACCATCAAGCCTCAGTCATGTTCCCAGGTCAGAGTGTTCCACAATCTAACCTAAGTCATCTTGCCAAGCCACAGGGTTCCACCATCAAACCTCAGGCATATTGCCAGGCCACAGTGTTCCACCATCAAGCCTCACTCATGTTCCCAAGCCTGAGGGTTCCACTATCAAACCTCAATCATGTTGCCAGGCCACAGGATTCAACCATGAAACCTCAGTCATGTTCCCAGTAAACAGGGCTCCAGAATCAAACCAATGTCATGTTCCCATGCCACGGGGTTCCAGTATCAGGCCTCAGTCATGGTCCCCGTGCACAGGGTTCCAAATCAAACCTCAGTCATGTTGCCAGTCCACAGGTTTCTGCCATCAAACCTCAGTCATGTTCCCAGTAAACAGGGCTCCAGAATCAAGCCTCAGTCATTTTGCCAGGCCAGAGTGTTCCACCATCAAACCTCAGTCATGATCCCAGGCCACATGTTTCCACAATGAAACCTCAGTCATTTTCCCAGGCCAAAGGTTTCCAGAATCAAACCTCAGTCATATTCCCAGGACACATGGTTCCAGAATCAACCTGAGTCATGTTCGAAGGCCACAGGTTTCAACAATCAAACCTCAGTCATGTTCCCAGGACACAGGTGTCCAGAATCAAACCTCAGTCATGTTCCCAGAGAACAGGCTTCCAGAAACAAACCTCAGTCATGTTCCCAAGCCACAGGGTTGCAGAATCAAACCTCAGTCTTGTTCCCAGGACACAGGTGTCCAGAATCAAACCGCAGTCATGTTCCCAGGGAACAGGCTTCCAGAAACAAACCTCAGTCATGTTCCCAGGCCACAGGGTTCCAGAATCAAACTTCAGTCTTGTTCCCAGGACACAGGTTTCCAGAATCAACCAGATATCATGTTCCCTGGCCACAGTCTTCCAGAATCAATCCTCAGTCATGTTGCCAGGCCACAGGTTTCCACCATCAAACCTCAGACATGTTCCCAGGCCACAGGGTACCAGAGTCAAACCGTTCGCAGGTTCCCAGGCCACAGAGTTCCAGAATCCACCGATGTCATGCGGCCAGGCCACAGGGTTCCAGAATCAATCCTCAGTTATGTTCGCAGGCTACAGGGTTCCGGAATAAAACCTCAGTCATGTTCCCTGTCCACAGGGTTCCAGAACCAAGGCGCAGTCAGGTTCCCGGGGCACAGTATTCCACAATCTAAACAGATGTCATGTTCCCAGGCCACAGGGATCCAGAATCAAACCTCAGTCATGTTGCCAGGCCATAGGGTACCACCATCAAACCTCAGTTATATTCCCAGGACTAAGGTTTCCAGAATCAAACCGATTTCATGTTTGCAGGCAACAGGGTACCAGAATCTAAACCGATGTCATGTTCCCAGGGCACAGGATTCCACACTCTAACATCAGTCATGTTCCAAGGCCAATGGTTTCCAGAATCAAACCTAAGTCATATTCCCAGGCCACATGGTTCCAGAATCAAACCTCTGTCGTGTTCCCAGGACACAGGGTTCCAGAATAAAACCTCAGTCATTTTCCCTGGACACAGGTTTCAGAAATCAAATCCCAGTCATGTTCCCAGGCCACAGGGTTCCAGAATCAATCCTCAGTTATGTTCCCAGGCTACAGGGTTCCAGAATAAAACGTCAGTCATGTTCCCAGTCCACAGGGTTCCAGAACCAAGGCTCAGTCACGTTCCCAGGGCACAGTATTCCACAATCTAAACAGATGTCATGTTCCCAGGCCTCAGGGTTCCAGAATCCACCCATGTCATGTTCCCAGGCCACAGGGTTCCAGAATCAATCCTCAGTTATGTTCCCAGGCTACAAGGTTCCAGAATAAAACCTCAGTCATGTTCCTAGTCCACAGGGTTCCAGAATCCACCGTTGTCATGTGCCCAGGCCACAGGGTTCCAGAATCAATCCTCAGTTATGGTCCCAGGCTACAGGGTTCCAGAATAAAACCTCAGTCATGTTCCCAGTCCACAGGGTTCCAGAACCAAGGCTCAGTCAGGTTCCCGGGGCACAGTATTCCACAATCTAAACAGATGTCATGTTCCCAGGCCACAGGTTTCCAGAATCATGCCGCAGTCATGTTCCCAGGCCACAGGCATCCAGAATCAAACCTCAGGCATGTTGCCAGGCCATAGGGTACCACAATCAAACCTCAGTCATATTCCCAGACCTCAGGTTTACAGAATCAAACCGATTTCATGTTCCCAGGCAACAGGGTACCAGAATCCAAACCGATGGCATGTTCCCAGGCCACAGGATTCCACATTCTAACATCAGTCATGTTCCCAGGCCAATGGTTTCCAGAATCAAACCTCAGTCATATTCCCAGGCCACATGGTTACAGAATCAAACCTCAGTCGTGTTCCCAGGACACAGGGTTCCAGAATAAAACCTCAGTCATGTTCCCTGGACACAGGTTTCAGAAATCAAATCCCAGTCATGTTCCCAGGCCACAGGGTTCCACAATTAAACCTCAGTCATATTCCCAGGCCAGAGGGTTCCACAATCAAACCTCAGTCCTGTTGCCAGGCCACGGTTCCACCATCAAGCCTCAGTCATGTTCCCAGGTCAGAGTGTTCCACAATCTAACCTAAGTCATCTTGCCAAGCCACAGGGTTCCACCATCAAACCTCAGGCATATTGCCAGGCCACACTGTTCCACCATCAAGCCTCACTCATGTTCCCAAGTCTGAGGGTTCCACTATCAAACCTCAATCATGTTGCCAGGCCACAGGATTCAACCATGAAACCTCAGTCATGTTCCCAGTAAACAGGGCTCCAGAATCAAACCAATGTCATGTTCCCATGCCACGGGGTTCCAGTATCAGGCCTCAGTCATGGTCCCCGTGCACAGGGTTCCAAATCAAACCTCAGTCATGTTGCCAGTCCACAGGTTTCTGCCATCAAACCTCAGTCATGTTCCCAGTAAACAGGGCTCCAGAATCAAGCCTCAGTCATTTTGCCAGGCCAGAGTGTTCCACCATCAAACCTCAGTCATGATCCCAGGCCACATGTTTCCACAATGAAACCTCAGTCATTTTCCCAGGACAAAGGTTTCCAGAATCAAACCTCAGTCATATTCCCAGGACACATGGTTCCAGAATCAACCTGAGTCGTGTTCGAAGGCCACAGGTTTCAACAATCAAACCTCAGTCATGTTCCCAGGACACAGGTGTCCAGAATCAAACCTCAGTCATGTTCCCAGAGAACAGGCTTCCAGAAACAAACCTCAGTCATGTTCCCAAGCCACAGGGTTGCAGAATCAAACCTCAGTCTTGTTCCTAGGACACAGGTGTCCAGAATCAAACCGCAGTCATGTTTCCAGGGAATAGGCTTCCAGAAACAAACCTCAGTCATGTTCCCAGGCCACAGGGTTCCAGAATCAAACTTCAGTCTTGTTCCCAGGACACAGGTTTCCAGAATCAACCAGATATCATGTTCCCTGGCCACAGTCTTCCAGAATCAATCCTCAGTCATGTTGCCAGGCCACAGGTTTCCACCATCAAACCTCAGACATGTTCCCAGGCCACAGGGTACCAGAGTCAAACCGTTCGCAGGTTCCCAGGCCACAGAGTTACAGAATCTACCGATATCATGCGGCTAGGCCACAGGGTTCCAGAATCAATCCTCAGTTATGTTCGCAGGCTACAGGGTTCCGGAATAAAACCTCAGTCATGTTCCCAGTCCACAGGGTTCCAGAATCAAGGCTCAGTCAGGTACCCGGGGCACAGTATTCCACAATCTAAACAGATGTCATGTTCCCAGGCCTCAGGGTTCCAGAATCCACCCATGTCATGTTCCCAGGCCACAGGGTTCCAGAATCAATCCTCAGTTATGTTCCCAGGCTACAGGGTTCCAGAATAAAACCTCAGTGATGTTCCTAGTGCACAGTGTTCCAGAACCAAGGCTCAGTCAGGTTCCCGGGCCAAAGTATTCCACAATCTAAACATATGTCATGTTTCCAGGCCACAGGTCTTCAGAATCACGCCTCAGTCATTTTCCCAGGCCACAGAGATCCAGAATCAAACCTCAGTCATGTTGCCAGGCCTCAGATTTCCGGAATCAAACCGATTTCGTGTTCCCAGGCCACAGGGTTCCAGAGTCAAACCGTTCGCAGGTTCCCAGGCCAAAGTGTTCCAGAATCCACCGATGTCATGTTCCCAGGCCACAGGCTTCCAGAATCAATCCTCAGTTATGTTCCCAGGCTACAGGGTTCCAGAATAAAACCTCAGTCATGTTCCCAGTCCACAGGGTTCCAGAACCAAGGCTCAGTCAGGTTCCCGGGCCACAGTATTCCACAATCTAAACAGATGTCATGTTCCAAGGCCGCAGGTTTCCAGAATCCACCAATGTCATGTTCCTGGGCCACAGGTTTCCAAAGTGAATCCTCAGTTATGTTCCCAGGCTACACGGCTCCAGAATAAAACCTCAGTCATATTCCCAGTCCACAGGTTTCCAGAACCAAGGCTCAGTCAAGTTCCCAGGCCACAGGATTCCACAATCTAAACAGATTTCATGTTCCCAGGCCTCAGGGTTCCAGAATCCACCCATGTCATGTTAACAGGACACAGGGTTCCAGAATAAAACCTCAGTCATGTTCCCAGTCCACAGGGGTCCAGAACCAAGGCTCAGTCAGGTTCCCGGGGCACAGTATTCCACAATCTAAACAGATGTCATGTTCCCAGGCCACAGGGATCCAGAAACAAACCTCAGTCATGTTGCCAGTAAACAGGGCTCCAGAATCAAGCCTCAGTCATTTTGCCAGGCCAGAGTGTTCCATCATCAAACCTCAGTCATGATCCCAGGCCACATGTTTCCACAATGAAACCTCAGTCATTTTCCCAGGCCAAAGGTTTCCAGAATCAAACCTCAGTCATATTCCCAGGACACATGGTTCCAGAATCAAACCTCAGTCATGTTGCCAGGCCATAGGGTACCACCATCAAACCTCAGTCATATTCCCAGGCCTAAGGTTTCCAGAATCAAACCGATTTCATGTTTCCAGGCAACAGGGTACCAGAATCCAAACCGATGTCATGTTCCCAGGGCACAGGATTCCACACTCTAACATCAGTCATGTTCCAAGGCCAATGGTTTCCAGAATCAAACCTAAGTCATATTCCCAGGCCACATGGTTCCAGAATCAACCCTCAGTCGTGTTCCCAGGACACAGGGTTCCAGAATAAAACCTCAGTCATTTTCCCTGGACACAGGTTTCAGAAATCAAATCCCAGTCATGTTCCCAGGCCACAGCGTTCCAGAATCAATCCTCAGTTATGTTCCCAGGCTACAGGGTTCCAGAATAAAACGTCAGTCATGTTCCCAGTCCACAGGTTTCCAGAACTAAGGCTCAGTCACGTTCCCAGGGCACAGTATTCCACAATCTAAACAGATGTCATGTTCCCAGGCCTCAGGGTTCCAGAATCCACCCATGTCATGTTCCCAGGCCACAGGGTTCCAGAATCAATCCTCAGTTATGTTCCCAGGCTACAAGGTTCCAGAATAAAACCTCAGTCATGTTCCTAGTCCACAGGGTTCCAGAATCCACCGTTGTCATGTGCCCAGGCCACAGGGTTCTAGAATCAATCCTCAGTTATGGTCCCAGGCTACAGGGTTCCAGAATAAAACCTCAGTCATGTTCCCAGTCCACAGGGTTCCAGAACCAAGGCTCAGTCAGGTTCCCGGGGCACAGTATTCCACAATCTAAACAGATGTCATGTTCCCAGGCCACAGGTTTCCAGAATCATGCCTCAGTCATGTTCCCAGGCCACAGGCATCCAGAATCAAACCTCAGTCATGTTGCCAGGCCATAGGGTACCACAATCAAACCTCAGTCATATTCCCAGACCTCAGGTTTACAGAATCAAACCGATTTCATGTTCCCAGGCAACAGGGTACCAGAATCCAAACCGATGTCATGTTCCCAGGCCACAGGATTCCACATTCTAACATCAGTCATGTTCCCAGGCCAATGGTTTCCAGAATCAAACCTCAGTCATATTCCCAGGCCACATGGTTACAGAATCAAACCTCAGTCGTGTTCCCAGGACACAGGGTTCCAGAATAAAACCTCAGTCATGTTCCCTGGACACAGGTTTCAGAAATCAAATCCCAGTCATGTTCCCAGGCCACAGGGTTCCACAATTAAACCTCAGTCATATTCCCAGGCCAGAGGGTTCCACAATCAAACCTCAGTCCTGTTGCCAGGCCACGGTTCCACCATCAAGCCTCAGTCATGTTCCCAGGTCAGAGTGTTCCACAATCGCCTAACCCTAACCCTAGGCTACCCTTGACTGCTTCTGCCTCCAATAGATTTCCTAAGAACTAGTGTTTTAAGGAACAGCTTAAAAAGAGAATCCTAATGTGATTTCTTCATAATGGGTGTGTTCCTTATCTTATCCTAGTGTCTAAAGTCTTCTCCATTGCTGGACCCCCAAATAATATTCCTTTACGTGCTAAGGGGTATATAGAGAGTGGGATAGGTTTAATAACTACCATAACCCTAACGCGTACCCTAACCCTAACCCCTACCCTAACCCTAACACGTACCCTAATCCTAAACAATACCCTAAACCGAGCCCTTACCCTAACACTAACCCTAACCCTAACCCTAACCCATACCCTACGCCGTACCCGAAGTACTCCCCGAACCCGTAACCTAAGCCATACCCTAAGCCTAACCCTAAGCCTAAACCTAACCCTAGGCTACCCTTGACTGCTTCTGCCTCCAATAGATTTCCTAAGCACTAGTGTTTTAAGGAACAGCTTAAAAAGAGAATCCTAATGTGATTTCTTTATAATGGGTGTGTTCCTTATCTTATCCTAGTGTCTAAACTCTTCTCCATTGCTGGACCCCCAAATAATATTCCTTTACGTTCTAAGGGGTATATAGAGTGGGATAGGTTTAATAACTACCCTAACCCTAACGCGTACCCTAACCCTAACCCTTACCCTAACCCTAACATGTACCCTAATCCTAAACAATACCCTAAACCGAGCCCTAACCCTAACACTAACCCTAAGCCTAACCCTAACCCATACCCTACGCCGTACCCGAAGCCCTCCCCGAACCCGTAACCTAAGCCGTACCCTAAGCCTAACCCTAAGCCTAACCCTAACCCTAGGCTACCCTTGACTCCTTCTGCCTCCAATAGATTTCCTAAGCACTAGTGTTTTAAGGAACAGCGTAAAAAGAGAATCCTAATGTGATTTCTTTTTAATGTGTGTGTTCCTTATATTATCTTAGTGTCTAAACTCTTCTTCATGGGTGGACCCCCAAATAATATTCCTTTACGTGCTAAGGGGTATCTAGAGAGTGGGATAGGTTTAATAACTACCCTAACACTAACACGTACCCTAACCCTAACACCTACCCTAACCCTAACACGTACCCTAAAACTAAACCGTACCCTAAACCGAGCCCTAACCCTAACACTAACCCTACCCCTAACCCATACCCTATGCCGTACCCGAAGACCTCCCCGAACCCATACCCTAAGCCGTACCCTTAGCCTAACCCTAAGCCTAACCCTAACACTAGGCTACCCTTGACTCCTTCTGCCTCCAATAGATTTCCTAAGCACTAGTGTTTTAAGGAACAGCTTAAAAAGAGAATCCTAATGTGATTTCTCTATAAAGGGTGTGTTCCTTATCTTAGCCTAGTGTCTAAACTCTTCTCCATGGCTGGATGCCCAAATAATATTCCTTTACGTGCTAAGGGGTATCTAGAGAGTGGGATAGGTTTAATAACCCTAACCCTAACACGTACCCTAACCCTAACCCCTACCCTAACCCTAACACGTACCCTAATCCTAAACCGTACCCTAAACCGAGCCCTAACCCTAACACTAACCCTAACCCTAACCCTAACCCATACACTACACCGTACCCGAAGCCCTCCCCGAACCCGTACCCTAAGCCTTACCCTAAGCCTAACCCTAACCCTAGGCTACCCTTGACTGCTTCTGCCTCCAATAGATTTCCTAAGCACTAGTGTTTTAAGGAACAGCTTAAAAAGAGAATCCTAAAGTGATTTATTTATAATGGGTGTGTTCCTTATCTTATCCTAGTGTCTAAACTCTTCTCCATGGCTGGACCTCCAACTAATATTCCTTTACGTGCTAAGGGGTATCTAGAGAGTGGGATAGGTTTAATAACTACCCTAACACTAACGCATAACCTAACCCTAACCCTTACCCTAACCCTAACACGTACCCTAATCCTAACCAATACACTAAACCGAGCCCTAACCCTAACACTAACCCTAACCCTAACCCTAACCCATACCCTACGCTGTACCCGAAGCCCTCACCGAACCCGTACCCTAAGCAGTACCCTAAGCCGTACCCTAAGTCTAACCCTAACCCTAGGCTACCCTTGACTGCTTCAGCCTCAAATAGATTTCCTAAGCACTAGTGTTTTAAGGAACAGCTTTAAAAGAGAATCCTAATGTGATTTCCTTATAATGGGTGTGTTCCTTATCTTATCCTAGTGTCTAAACTCTTCTCCATGGCTGGACCACCAAATAATATTCCTTTACGTGCTAAGGGGTATCTAGAGAGTGGGATAGGTTTAATAACTACCCTAACCCTAACGCGTACCCTAACCCTAACCCCTACCCTAACCCTAACACGTACCCTAATCCTAAACAATACCCTAAACCGAGCCCTAACCCTAACACTAACCCTAACACTAACCCTAACCCATACCCTACGCCGTACCCGAAGCCCTCCCCGAACCCGTAACCTAAGCCGTACCCTAAGCCTAACCCTAAGCCTAACCCTAACCCTAGGCTACCCTTGACTGCTTCTGCCTCCAATAGATTTCCTAAGCACTAGTGTTTTAAGGAACAGCTTAAAAAGAGAATCCTAATGTGATTTATTTATAATGGGTGTGTTCCGTATCTTATCCTAGTATCTAAACTCTTCTCGATGGTTGGACCCCCAAATAATATTCCTTTACGTGCTAAGGGGTATATAGAGAGTGGGATAGGTTTAATAACTACCCTAACCCTAACACGTACCCTAACCCTAACCCCTACCCTAACCTAATGTGATTTCTTTATAATGTGTGTGTTCCTTATATTATCTTAGTGTCTAAACTCTTCTTCATGTGTGGACCCCCAAATAATACTCCTTTACGTGCTAAGGTGTATCTAGAGAGTGGGATAGGTTTAATAAGTACCCTAACTCTAACGCGTACCCTAACCCTAACCCCTATCCTAACCCTAACACGTACCCTAATCCTAACCCATAACCTAACCCGAGACCTACCCTAACACTAACCCTAACCCTAACTCTAACCCATACCCTACGCCGTACCCGAAGCCCTCCCCGAACCCGTACCGTAAGCCGTATCCTAAGCCTAACCCTAAGCCTAACCCTAACCCTAGGCTACCCTTGACTGCTTCTGACTCCAATAGATTTCCTAAGCACTAGTGTTTTAAGGAACAGCTTAAAAAGAGAATCCTAATGTGATTTCTTTATAATGGGTGTGTTCCTTATTTATCCTAGTGTCTAAACTCTTCTCCATGGCTGGACCCCCAAATAATATTCCTTTACGTGCTACGGTGTATCTAGAGAGTGGGATAGGTTTAATAACTACCCTAACCCTAACACGTACCCTAACCCTAACCCCTACCCTAACCCTAACACGTACCCTAATCCTAAACAATACCCTAAACCGAGCCCTAACCCTAACACTAACCCTAACCCTAACCCTAACCCATACCCTACGCCGTATCCGAAGCCCTCCCCAAACCCGTACCCTAAGCCGTACCCTAAGCCTAACACTAAGCCGAACCCTAACCCTAGGCTACCCTTCACTCCTTCTGCCTCCAATAGATTTCCTAAGCACTAGTGTTTTAAGGAACAGCTTAAAAAGAGAATCCTAATGTGATTTCTCTATAAAGGGTGTGTTCCTTATCTTAGCCTAGTGTCTAAACTCTTCTCCATGGCTGGACCCCCAAATAATATTCCTTTACGTGCTAAGGGGTATCTAGAGAGTGGGATAGGTTTAATAACTACCCTAACCCTAATGCGTACCCTAACCCTAACCCCTACCCTAACCCTAACACGTACCCTAATCCTAGGCCGTACACTAAACCGAGCCCTAACATGAACACAAACCCTAACACTAACCCTAACTCATACACTACACCGTACCCGAAGCCCTCCCCGAACCCGTACCCTAAGCCTTACCCTAAGCCTAACCCTAACCCTAGGCTACCCTTGACTGCTTCTGCCTCCAATAGATTTCCTAAGCACTAGTGTTTTAAGGAACAGCTTAAAAAGAGAATCCTAATGTGATTTCTTTATAATGTGTGTGTTCCTTATATTATCTTAGTGTCTAAACTCTTCTTCATGGGTGGACCCCCAAATAATATTCCTTTACGTGCTAAGGTGTATCTAGAGAGTGGGATAGGTTTAATAAGAACCCTAACCCTAACCCCTACCCTAACCCTAACACGTACCCTAATCATAACCCGTACCCTAAACGGAGCCCTAACCCTAACACTAACCCAAACCCTAACCCTAACCCATACCCTACGCCGTACCTCAAGCCCTCTCCGAACCCATACCGTAAGCCGTATCCTAATCCTAACCCTAAGCCTAACCCTAACCCTAGGCTACCCTTGACTGCTTCTGCCTCCAATAGATTTCCTAAGCACTAGTGTTTTAAGGAACAGCTTAAAAAGAGAATCCTAATGTGATTTCTTTATAATGGGTGTGTTCCTTATCTTATCCTAGTGTCTAAACTCTTCTCCATTGCTGCACCCCCAAATAATATTCCTTTACGTGCTAAGGGGTATATAGAGTGGGATAGGTTTAATAACTACCCTAACCCTAACGCGTACCCTAACCCTAACCCTTACCCTAACCCTAACATGTACCCTAATCCTAAACAATACCCTAAACCGAGCCCTAACCCTAACACTAACCCTAAGCCTAACCCTAACCCATACCCTACGCCGTACCCGAAGCCTTCCCCGAACCCGTAACCTAAGCCGTACCCTAAGCCTAACCCTAAGCCTAACCCTAACCCTAGGCTACCCTTGACTGCTTCTGCCTCCAATAGATTTCCTAAGCACTAGTGTTTTAAAGAAGAGCTGAAAAAGAGAATCCTAATGTGATTTCTTTATAATGTGTGTGTTCCTTATCTTATCCTAGTTTCTAAACTCTTCTCCATGGCTGGATCCCCAAATAATATTCCTTTACGTGCTAAGGGGTATCTAGAGAGTGGGATAGGTTTAATAACCCTAACCCTAACACGTACCCTAACCCTAACCCCTACCCTAACCCTAAAACGTACCCTAATCCTAAACCGTACCCTAAACCGAGCCCTAACCCTAACACTAACCCTAACCCTAACCCATACACTACACGGTATCCGAAGCCCTCCCCGAACCCGTACCCTAAGCCGTACCCTAAGCCTAACCCTAAGCCTAAACCTAACCCTAGGCTACCCTTGACTGCTTCTGCCTCCAATAGATTTCCTAAGCACTAGTGTTTTAAGGAACAGCTTAAAAAGAGAATCCTAATGTGATTTCTCTATAAAGGGTGTGTTCCTTATCTTAGCCTAGTGTCTAAACTCTTCTCCATGCCTGGACCCCCAAATAATATTCCTTTACGTGCTAAGGGGTATCTAGAGAGTGGGATAGGTTTAATAACTACCCTAACCTTAATGCGTTCCCTAACCCTAACCCCTACCCTAACCCTAACACGTACCCTAATCCTAAGCCGTACACTAAACCGAGCCCTAACATTAACACTAACCCTAACCCTAACTCATACACTACACCGTACCCGAAGCCCTCCCCGAACCCGTACCCTAAGCCTTACCCTAAGCCTAACCCTAACCCTAGGCTACCCTTGACTGCTTCTGCCTCCAATAGATTTCCTAAGCACTAGTGTTTTAAGGAACAGCTTAAAAAGAGAATCCTAATGTGATTTATTTATAATGGGTGTGTTCCTTATCTTATCCTAGTGTCTAAACTCTTCTCCATGGCTGGACCTCCAAATAATATTCCTTTACGTGCTAAGGGGTATCTAGAGAGTGGGATAGGTTTAATAACTACCCTAACACTAACGCATACCCTAACCCTAACCCTTACCCTAACCCTAACACGTACCCTAATCCTAACCAATACACTAAACCG
Source organism: Balaenoptera physalus (assembly GCF_965194825.1). Lineage (NCBI taxonomy): Eukaryota > Metazoa > Chordata > Mammalia > Artiodactyla > Balaenopteridae > Balaenoptera > Balaenoptera physalus. The sequence goes on along the minus strand of NW_028125578.1, from coordinate 49,045 downwards.
AGCCCTAACCCTAACACTAACCCTAACCCTAAACCTAACCCATACCCTACGCCGTACCCGAAGCCCTCCCCGAACCCGTACCCTAAGCCTTACCCTAAGCCTAACCCTAACCCTAGGCTACCCTTGACTGCTTCTGCCTCCAATAGATTTCCTAAGCACTAGTGTTTTAAGGAACAGCTTAAAAAGAGAATCCTAATGTGATTTCTTTATAATGGGTGTGTTCCTTATCTTATCCTTGTGTTTAACTCTTCTCCATGGCTGGACCCCCAAATAATATTCCTTTACGTGCTAAGGGGTATCTAGAGAGTGGGATAGGTTTAATAACTACCCTAACCCTAACGCGTACCCTAACCCTAACCCCTACCCTAACCCTAACATGTACCCTAATCCTAAACAATACCCTAAACCGAGCCCTAACCCTAACACTAACCCTAACCCTAACCCTAACCCATACCCTACGCCGTTCCCGAAGTCCTCCCCGAACCCGTAACCTAAGCCGTACCCTAAGCCTAACCCTAAGCCTAAACCTAACCCTAGGCTACCCTTGACTGCTTCTGCCTCCAATAGATTTCCTAAGCACTAGTGTTTTAAGGAACAGCTTAAAAAGAGAATCCTAATGTGATTTCTTTATAATGTGTGTGTTCCTTATATTATCTTAGTGTCTAAACTCTTCTTCCTGGGTGGACCCCCAAATAATATTCCTTTACGTGCTAAGGTGTATCTAGAGAGTGGGATAGGTTTAATAAGAACCCTAACCCTAACCCCTACCCTAACCCTAACACGTACCCTAATCATAACCCGTACCCTAAACGGAGCCCTAACCCTAACACTAACCCAAACCCTAACCTAACCCATACCCTACGCCGTACCTGAAGCCCTATCCGAACCCGTACCGTAAGCCGTATCCTAATCCTAACCCTAAGCCTAACCCTAACCCTAGGCTACCCTTGACTGCTTCTGCCTCCAATAGATTTCCTAAGCACTAGTGTTTTAAGGAACAGCTTAAAAAGAGAATCCTAATGTGATTTCTTTATAATGGGTGTGTTCCTTATCTTATCCTAGTGTCTAAACTCTTCTCCATTGCTGGACCCCCAAATAATATTCCTTTACGTGCTAAGGGGTATATAGAGTGGGATAGGTTTAATAACTACCCTAACCCTAACGCGTACCCTAACCCTAACCCTTACCCTAACCCTAACATGTACCCTAATCCTAAACAATACCCGAAACCGAGCCCTAACCCTAACACTAACCCTAAGCCTAACCCTAACCCATACCCTACGCCGTACCCGAAGCCCTCCCCGAACCCGTAACCTAAGCCGTACCCTAAGCCTAACCCTAAGCCTAACCCTAACCCTAGGCTACCCTTGACTGCTTCTGCCTCCAATAGATTTCCTAAGCACTAGTGTTTTAAGGAACAGCGTAAAAAGAGAATCCTAATGTGATTTCTTTATAATGTGTGTGTTCCTTATATTATCTTAGTGTCTAAACTCTTCTTCATGGGTGGACCCCCAAATAATATTCCTTTACATGCTAAGGGGTATCTAGAGAGTGGAATAGGTTTAATAACTACCCTAACACTAACACGTACCCTAACCCTAACCCCTACCCTAACCCTAACACGTACCCTAAAACTAAACCGTACCCTAAACCGAGCCCTAACCCTAACACTAACCCTAACCCTAACCCATACCCTACGCCGTACCCGAAGACCTCCCCGAACCCGTACCCTAAGCCGTAACCTTAGCCTAACCCTAAGCCTAACCCTAACACTAGGCTACCCTTGACTCCTTCTGCCTCCAATAGATTTCCTAAGCACTAGTGTTTTAAGGAACAGCTTAAAAAGAGAATCCTAATGTGATTTCTCTATAAAGGGTGTGTTCCTTATCTTAGCCTAGTGTCTAAACTCTTCTCCATGGCTGGACACCCAAATAATATTCCTTTACGTGCTAAGGGGTATCTAGAGAGTGGGATAGGTTTAATAACTACCCTAACCCTAATGCGTACCCTAACCCTAACCCCTACCCTAACCCTAACACGTACCCTAATCCTAAGCCGTACACTAAACCGAGCCCTAACATTAACACTAACCCTAACCCTAACTCATACACTACACTGTACCCGAAGCCCTCCCCGAACCCGTACCCTAAGCCTTACCCTAAGCCTAACCCTAACCCTAGGCTACCCTTGACTGCTTCTGCCTCCAATAGATTTCCTAAGCACTAATGTTTTAAGGAAGAGCTGAAAAAGAGAATCCTAATGTGATTTCTTTATAATGTGTGTGTTCCTTATCTTATCCTAGTGTCTAAACTCTTCTCCATGGCTGGATGCCCAAATAATATTCCTTTACGTGCTAAGGGGTATCTAGAGAGTGGGATAGGTTTAATAACCCTAACCCTAACACGTACCCTAACCCTAACCCCTACCCTAACGCTAACACGTACCCTAATCCTATACCGTACCCTAAACCGAGCCCTAACCCTAACACTAACCCTAACCCTAACCCTAACCCATACACTACACCGTACCCGAAGCCCTCCCCGAACCCGTACCCTAAGCCTTACCCTAAGCCTAACCCTAACCCTAGGCTACCCTTGACTGCTTCTGCCTCCAATAGATTTCCTAAGCACTAGTGTTTTAAGGAACAGCTTAAAAAGAGAATCCTAATGTGATTTATTTATAATGGGTGTGTTCCTTATCTTATCCTAGTGTCTAAACTCTTCTCCATGGCTGGACCTCCAAATAATATTCCTTTACGTGCTAAGGGGTATCTAGAGAGTGGGATAGGTTTAATAACTACCCTAACACTAACGCATACCCTAACCCTAACCCTTACCCTAACCCTAACACGTACCCTAATCCTAACCAATACACTAAACCGAGCCCTAACCCTAACACTAACCCTAACACTAAACCTAACCCATACCCTACGCCGTATCCGAAGCCCTCCCCGAACCCGTACCCTAAGCCGTACCCTAAGTCTAACCCTAACCCTAGGCTACCCTTGACTGCTTCTGCCTCCAATAGATTTCCTAAGCAGTAGTGTTTTAAGGAACAGCTTAAAAAGAGAATCCTAATGTGATTTCTTTATAATGGGTGTGTTCCTTATCTTATCCTAGTGTCTAAACTCTTCTCCATGGCTGGACCACCAAATAATATTCCTTTACGTGCTAAGGGGTATATAGAGAGTGGGATAGGTTTAATAACTACCCTAACCCTAACGCGTACCCTAACCCTAACCCCTACCCTAACCCTAACACGTACCCTAATCCTAAACAATACCCTAAACCGAGCCCTAACCCTAACACTAACCCTAACCCTAACCCTAACCCATACCCTACGCCGTACCCGAATTCCTCCCCGAACCCGTAACCTAAGCCGTACCCTAAGCCTAACCCTAAGCCTAAACCTAACCCTAGGCTACCCTTGACTGCTTCTGCCTCCAATAGATTTCCTAAGCACTAGTGTTTTAAGGAACAGCTTAAAAAGAGAATCCTAATGTGATTTCTTTATAATGTGTGTGTTCCTTATATTATCTTAGTGTCTAAACTCTTCTTCATGGGTGGACCCCCAAATAATATTCCTTTACGTGCTAAGGTGTATCTAGAGAGTGGGATAGGTTTAATAAGAACCCTAACCCTAACCCCTACCCTAACCCTAACACGTACCCTAATCATAACCCGTACCCTAAACGGAGCCCTAACCCTAACACTAACCCAAACCCTAACCCTAACCCATACCCTACGCCGTACCTGAAGCCCTCTCCGAACCCGTACCGTAAGCCGTATCCTAATCCTAACCCTAAGCCTAACACTAACCCTATGCTACCCTTGACTGCTTCTGCCTCCAATAGATTTCCTAAGCACTAGTGTTTTAAGGAACAGCTTAAAAAGAGAATCCTAATGTGATTTCTTTATAATGGGTGTGTTCCTTATCTTATCCTAGTGTCTAAACTCTTCTACATTGCTGGACCCCCAAATAATATTCCTTTACGTGCTAAGGGGTATATAGAGTGGGATAGGTTTAATAACTACCCTAACCCTAACGCGTACCCTAACCCTAACCCTTACCCTAACCCTAACATGTACCCTAATCCTAAACAATACCCTAAACCGAGCCCTAACCCTAACACTAACCCTAACCCTAACCCTAACCCATACCCTACGCCGTACCCGAAGCCTTCCCCGAACCCGTAACCTAAGCCGTACCCTAAGCCTAACCCTAACCCTAGGCTACCCTTGACTGCTTCTGCCTCCAATAGATTTCCTAAGCACTAGTGTTTTAAGGAACAGCGTAAAAAGAGAATCCTAATGTGATTTCTTTATAATGTGTGTGTTCCTTATATTATCTTAGTGTCAAAACTCTTCTTCATGTGTGGACCCCCAAATAATACTCCTTTACGTGCTAAGGTGTATCTAGAGAGTGGGATAGGTTTAATAAGTACCCTAACTCTAACGCGTACCCTAACCCTAACCCCTACCCTAACCCTAACACGTACCCTAATCCTAACCCATAACCTAACCCGAGACCTACCCTAACACTAACCCTAACCCTAACTCTAACCCATACCCTACGCCGTACCCGAAGCCCTCTCCGAACCCGTACCGTAAGCCGTATCCTAAGCCTAACCCTAAGCCTAACCCTAACCCTAGGCTACCCTTGACTGCTTCTGACTCCAATAGATTTCCTAAGCACTAGTGTTTTAAGGAACAGCTTAAAAAGAGAATCCTAATGTGATTTCTTTATAATGGGTGTGTTCCTTATTTATCCTAGTGTCTAAACTCTTCTCCATGGCTGGACCCCCAAATAATATTCCTTTACGTGCTACGGTGTATCTAGAGAGTGGGATAGGTTTAATAACTACCCTAACCCTAACACGTACCCTAACCCTAACCCCTACCCTAACCCTAACACGTACCCTAATCCTAAACAATACCCTAAACCGAGCCCTAACCCTAACACTAACCCTAACCCTAACCCTAACCCATACCCTACGCCGTATCCGAAGCCCTCCCCAAACCCGTACCCTAAGCCGTACCCTAAGCCTAACACTAAGCCGAACCCTAACCCTAGGCTACCCTTCACTCCTTCTGCCTCCAATAGATTTCCTAAGCACTAGTGTTTTAAGGAACAGCTTAAAAAGAGAATCCTAATGTGATTTCTCTATAAAGGGTGTGTTCCTTATCTTAGCCTAGTGTCTAAACTCTTCTCCATGGCTGGACCCCCAAATAATATTCCTTTACGTGCTAAGGGGTATCTAGAGAGTGGGATAGGTTTAATAACTACCCTAACCCTAATGCGTACCCTAACCCTAACCCCTACCCTAACCCTAACACGTACCCTAATCCTAGGCCGTACACTAAACCGAGCCCTAACATTAACACAAACCCTAACACTAACCCTAACTCATACACTACACCGTACCCGAAGCCCTCCCCGAACCCGTACCCTAAGCCTTACCCTAAGCCTAACCCTAACCCTAGGCTACCCTTGACTGCTTCTGCCTCCAATAGATTTCCTAAGCACTAGTGTTTTAAGGAAGAGCTGAAAAAGAGAATCCTAATGTGATTTCTTTATAATGTGTGTGTTCCTTATCTTATCCTAGTGTCTAAACTCTTCTCCATGGCTGGATCCCCAAATAATATTCCTTTACGTGCTAAGGGGTATATAGAAAGTGGGATAGGTTTAATAACCCTAACCCTAACACGTACCCTAACCCTAACCCCTACCCTAACCCTAACACGTACCCTAATCCTAAATCGTACCCTAAACCAAGCCCTAACCCTAACACTAACCCTAACCCTATCCCTAACCCATACACTACACCGTACCCGAAGCCCTACCCGAACCCATACCCTAAGCCTTACCCTAAGCCTAACCCTAACCCTAGGCTACCCTTGACTGCTTCTGCCTCCAATAGATTTCCTAAGCACTAGTGTTTTAAGGAACAGCTTAAAAAGAGAATCCTAATGTGATTTCTTTATAATGTGTGTGTTCCTTATCTTATCCTAGTGTCTAAACTCTTCTCCATGGCTGGATGCCCAAATAATATTCCTTTACGTGCTAAGGGGTATCTAGAGAGTGGGATAGGTTTAATAACCCTAACCCTAACACGTACACTAACCCTAACCCCTACCCTAACCCTAACACGTACCCTAATCCTAAACCGTACCCTAAACCGAGCCGTAACCCTAACACTAACCCTAACCCTAACCCTAACCCATACACTACACCGTACCCGAAGCCCTCCGCGAACCCGTACCCTAAGCCGTACCCTAAGCCGTACCCTAAGTCTAACCCTAACCCTAGGCTACCCTTGACTGCTTCTGCCTCCAATAGATTTCCTAAGCAGTAGTGTTTTAAGGAACAGCTTAAAAAGAGAATCCTAATGTGATTTCTTTATAATGGGTGTGTTCCTTATCTTATCCTAGTGTCTAAACTCTTCTCCATGGCTGGACCCCCAAATAATATTCCTTTACGTGCTAAGGGGTATATAGAGAGTGGGATAGGTTTAATAACTACCCTAACCCTAACGCGTACCCTAACCCTAACCCCTACCCTAACCCTAACACGTACCCTAATCCTAAACAATACGCTAAACCGAGCCCTAACCCTAACACTAACCCTAACCCTAACCCTAACCCATACCCTACGCCGTACCCGAATTCCTCCCCGAACCCGTAACCTAAGCCGTACCCTAAGCCTAACCCTAAGCCTAAACCTAACCCTAGGCTACCCTTGACTGCTTCTGCCTCCAATAGATTTCCTAAGCACTAGTGTTTTAAGGAACAGCTTAAAAAGAGAATCCTAATGTGATTTCTTTATAATGTGTGTGTTCCTTATATTATCTTAATGTCTAAACTCTTCTTCATGGGTGGACCCCCAAATAATATTCCTTTACGTGCTAAGGTGTATCTAGAGAGTGGGATAGGTTTAATAAGAACCCTAACCCTAACCCCTACCCTAACCCTAACACGTACCCTAATCATAACCCGTACCCTAAACGGAGCCCTAACCCTAACACTAACCCAAACACTAACCCTAACCCATACCCTACGCCGTACCTGAAGCCCTCTCCGAACCCATACCGTAAGCCGTATCCTAATCCTAACCCTAAGCCTAACCCTAACCCTAGGCTACCCTTGACTGCTTCTGCCTCCAATAGATTTCCTAAGCACTAGTGTTTTAAGGAACAGCTTAAAAAGAGAATCCTAATGTGATTTCTTTATAATGGGTGTGTTCCTTATCTTATCCTAGTGTCTAAACTCTTCTCCATTGCTGCACCCCCAAATAATATTCCTTTACGTGCTAAGGGGTATATAGAGTGGGATAGGTTTAATAACTACCCTAACCCTAACGCGTACCCTAACCCTAACCCTTACCCTAACCCTAACATGTACCCTAATCCTAAACAATACCCTAAACCGAGCCCTAACCCTAACACTAACCCTAAGCCTAACCCTAACCCATACCCTACGCCGTACCCGAAGCCTTCCCCGAACCCGTAACCTAAGCCGTACCCTAAGCCTAACCCTAAGCCTAACCCTAACCCTAGGCTACCCTTGACTGCTTCTGCCTCCAATAGATTTCCTAAGCACTAGTGTTTTAAGGAAGAGCTGAAAAAGAGAATCCTAATGTGATTTCTTTATAATGTGTGTGTTCCTTATCTTATCCTAGTTTCTAAACTCTTCTCCATGGCTGGATCCCCAAATAATATTCCTTTACGTGCTAAGGGGTATCTAGAGAGTGGGATAGGTTTAATAACCCTAACCCTAACACGTACCCTAACCCTAACCCCTACCCTAACCCTAAAACGTACCCTAATCCTAAACCGTACCCTAAACCGAGCCCTAACCCTAACACTAACCCTAACCCTAACCCATACACTACACGGTATCCGAAGCCCTCCCCGAACCCGTACCCTAAGCCGTACCCTAAGCCTAACCCTAAGCCTAAACCTAACCCTAGGCTACCCTTGACTGCTTCTGCCTCCAATAGATTTCCTAAGCACTAGTGTTTTAAGGAACAGCTTAAAAAGAGAATCCTAATGTGATTTCTTTATAATGTGTGTGTTCCTTATATTATCTTAGTGTCTAAACTCTTCTTCCTGGGTGGACCCCCAAATAATATTCCTTTACGTGCTAAGGTGTATCTAGAGAGTGGGATAGGTTTAATAAGAACCCTAACCCTAACCCCTACCCTAACCCTAACACGTACCCTAATCATAACCCGTACCCTAAACGGAGCCCTAACCCTAACACTAACCCAAACCCTAACCCTAACCCATACCCTACGCCGTACCTGAAGCCCTATCCGAACCCGTACCGTAAGCCGTATCCTAATCCTAACCCTAAGCCTAACCCTAACCCTAGGCTACCCTTGACTGCTTCTGCCTCCAATAGATTTCCTAAGCACTAGTGTTTTAAGGAACAGCTTAAAAAGAGAATCCTAATGTGATTTCTCTATAATGGGTGTGTTCCTTATCTTATCCTAGTGTCTAAACTCTTCTCCATTGCTGGACCCCCAAATAATATTCCTTTACGTGCTAAGGGGTATATAGAGTGGGATAGGTTTAATAACTACCCTAACCCTAACGCGTACCCTAACCCTAACCCTTACCCTAACCCTAACATGTACCCTAATCCTAAACAATACCCGAAACCGAGCCCTAACCCTAACACTAACCCTAAGCCTAACCCTAACCCATACCCTACGCCGTACCCGAAGCCCTCCCCGAACCCGTAACCTAAGCCGTACCCTAAGCCTAACCCTAAGCCTAACCCTAACCCTAGGCTACCCTTGACTGCTTCTGCCTCCAATAGATTTCCTAAGCACTAGTGTTTTAAGGAACAGCGTAAAAAGAGAATCCTAATGTGATTTCTTTATAATGTGTGTGTTCCTTATATTATCTTAGTGTCTAAACTCTTCTTCATGGGTGGACCCCCAAATAATATTCCTTTACGTGCTAAGGGGTATCTAGAGAGTGGGATAGGTTTAATAACTACCCTAACACTAACACGTACCCTAACCCTAACCCCTACCCTAACCCTAACACGTACCCTAAAACTAAACCGTACCCTAAACCGAGCCCTAACCCTAACACTAACCCTAACCCTAACCCATACCCTACGCCGTACCCGAAGACCTCCCCAAACCCGTACCCTAAGCCGTACCCTTAGCCTAACCCTAAGCCTAACCCTAACACTAGGCTACCCTTGACTCCTTCTGCCTCCAATAGATTTAATAAGCACTAGTGTTTTAAGGAACAGCTTAAAAAGAGAATCCTAATGTGATTTCTCAATAAAGGGTGTGTTCCTTATCTTAGCCTAGTGTCTAAACTCTTCTCCATGGCTGGACCCCCAAATAATATACCTTTACGTGCTAAGGGGTATCTAGAGAGTGGGATAGGTTTAATAACTACCCTAACCCTAATGCGTACCCTAACCCTAACCCCTACCCTAACCCTAACACGTACCCTAATCCTAAGCCGTACACTAAACCGAGCCCTAACATTAACACTAACCCTAACCCTAACTCATACACTACACTGTACCCGAAGCCCTCCCCGAACCCGTACCCTAAGCCGTACCCTAAGCCTAACCCTAACCCTAGGCTACCCTTGACTGCTTCTGCATCCAATAGATTTCCTAAGCACTAGTGTTTTAAGGAAGAGCTGAAAAAGAGAATCCTAATGTGATTTCTTTATAATGTGTGTGTTCCTTATATTATCTTAGTGTCTAAACTCTTCTTCATGTGTGGACCCCCAAATAATACTCCTTTACGTGCTAAGGTGTATCTAGAGAGTGGGATAGGTTTAATAAGTACCCTAACTCTAACGCGTACCCTAACCCTAACCCCTACCCTAACCCTAACACGTACCCTAATCCTAACCCATAACCTAACCCGAGACCTACCCTAACACTAACCCTAACCCTAACTCTAACCCATACCCTACGCCGTACCCGAAGCCCTGCCCGAACCCGTACCGTAAGGCGTATCCTAAGCCTAACCCTAAGCCTAACCCTAACCCTAGGCTACCCTTGACTGCTTCTGACTCCAATAGATTTCCTAAGCACTAGTGTTTTAAGGAACAGCTTAAAAAGAGAATCCTAATGTGATTTCTTTATAATGGGTGTGTTCCTTATTTATCCTAGTGTCTAAACTCTTCTCCATGGCTGGACCCCCAAATAATATTCCTTTACGTGCTACTGTGTATCTAGAGAGTGGGATAGGTTTAATAACTACCCTAACCCTAACGCGTACCCTAACCCTAACCCCTACCCTAACCCTAACATGTACCCTAATCCTAAACAATACCCTAAACCGAGCCCTAACCCTAACACTAACCCTAACCCTAACCCTAACCCATACCCTACGCCGTACCCGAAGTCCTCCCCGAACCCGTAACCTAAGCCGTACCCTAAGCCTAACCCTAAGCCTAAACCTAACCCTAGGCTACCCTTGACTGCTTCTGCCTCCAATAGATTTCCTAAGCACTAGTGTTTTAAGGAACAGCTTAAAAAGAGAATCCTAAAGTGATTTCTTTATAATGTGTGTGTTCCTTATATTATCTTAGTGTCTAAACTCTTCTTCCTGGGTGGACCCCCAAATAATATTCCTTTACGTGCTAAGGTGTATCTAGAGAGTGGGATAGGTTTAATAAGAACCCTAACCCTAACCCCTACCCTAACCCTAACACGTACCCTAATCATAACCCGTACCCTAAACGGAGCCCTAACCCTAACACTAACCCAAACCCTAACCTAACCCATACCCTACGCCGTACCTGAAGCCCTATCCGAACCCGTACCGTAAGCCGTATCCTAATCCTAACCCTAAGCCTAACCCTAACCCTAGGCTACCCTTGACTGCTTCTGCCTCCAATAGATTTCCTAAGCACTAGTGTTTTAAGGAACAGCTTAAAAAGAGAATCCTAATGTGATTTCTTTATAATGGGTGTGTTCCTTATCTTATCCTAGTGTCTAAACTCTTCTCCATTGCTGGACCCCCAAATAATATTCCTTTACGTGCTAAGGGGTATATAGAGTGGGATAGGTTTAATAACTACCCTAACCCTAACGCGTACCCTAACCCTAACCCTTACCCTAACCCTAACATGTACCCTAATCCTAAACAATACCCGAAACCGAGCCCTAACCCTAACACTAACCCTAAGCCTAACCCTAACCCATACCCTACGCCGTACCCGAAGCCCTCCCCGAACCCGTAACCTAAGCCGTACCCTAAGCCTAACCCTAAGCCTAACCCTAACCCTAGGCTACCCTTGACTGCTTCTGCCTCCAATAGATTTCCTAAGCACTAGTGTTTTAAGGAACAGCGTAAAAAGAGAATCCTAATGTGATTTCTTTATAATGTGTGTGTTCCTTATATTATCTTAGTGTCTAAACTCTTCTTCATGGGTGGACCCCCAAATAATATTCCTTTACATGCTAAGGGGTATCTAGAGAGTGGAATAGGTTTAATAACTACCCTAACACTAACACGTACCCTAACCCTAACCCCTACCCTAACCCTAACACGTACCCTAAAACTAAACCGTACCCTAAACCGAGCCCTAACCCTAACACTAACCCTAACCCTAACCCATACCCTACGCCGTACCCGAAGACCTCCCCGAACCCGTACCCTAAGCCGTAACCTTAGCCTAACCCTAAGCCTAACCCTAACACTAGGCTACCCTTGACTCCTTCTGCCTCCAATAGATTTCCTAAGCACTAGTGTTTTAAGGAACAGCTTAAAAAGAGAATCCTAATGTGATTTCTCTATAAAGGGTGTGTTCCTTATCTTAGCCTAGTGTCTAAACTCTTCTCCATGGCTGGACACCCAAATAATATTCCTTTACGTGCTAAGGGGTATCTAGAGAGTGGGATAGGTTTAATAACTACCCTAACCCTAATGCGTACCCTAACCCTAACCCCTACCCTAACCCTAACACGTACCCTAATCCTAAGCCGTACACTAAACCGAGCCCTAACATTAACACTAACCCTAACCCTAACTCATACACTACACTGTACCCGAAGCCCTCCCCGAACCCGTACCCTAAGCCTTACCCTAAGCCTAACCCTAACCCTAGGCTACCCTTGACTGCTTCTGCCTCCAATAGATTTCCTAAGCACTAATGTTTTAAGGAAGAGCTGAAAAAGAGAATCCTAATGTGATTTCTTTATAATGTGTGTGTTCCTTATCTTATCCTAGTGTCTAAACTCTTCTCCATGGCTGGATGCCCAAATAATATTCCTTTACGTGCTAAGGGGTATCTAGAGAGTGGGATAGGTTTAATAACCCTAACCCTAACACGTACCCTAACCCTAACCCCTACCCTAACGCTAACACGTACCCTAATCCTATACCGTACCCTAAACCGAGCCCTAACCCTAACACTAACCCTAACCCTAACCCTAACCCATACACTACACCGTACCCGAAGCCCTCCCCGAACCCGTACCCTAAGCCTTACCCTAAGCCTAACCCTAACCCTAGGCTACCCTTGACTGCTTCTGCCTCCAATAGATTTCCTAAGCACTAGTGTTTTAAGGAACAGCTTAAAAAGAGAATCCTAATGTGATTTATTTATAATGGGTGTGTTCCTTATCTTATCCTAGTGTCTAAACTCTTCTCCATGGCTGGACCTCCAAATAATATTCCTTTACGTGCTAAGGGGTATCTAGAGAGTGGGATAGGTTTAATAACTACCCTAACACTAACGCATACCCTAACCCTAACCCTTACCCTAACCCTAACACGTACCCTAATCCTAACCAATACACTAAACCGAGCCCTAACCCTAACACTAACCCTAACACTAAACCTAACCCATACCGTACGCCGTATCCGAAGCCCTCCCCGAACCCGTACCCTAAGCCGTACCCTAAGTCTAACCCTAACCCTAGGCTACCCTTGACTGCTTCTGCCTCCAATAGATTTCCTAAGCAGTAGTGTTTTAAGGAACAGCTTAAAAAGAGAATCCTAATGTGATTTCTTTATAATGGGTGTGTTCCTTATCTTATCCTAGTGTCTAAACTCTTCTCCATGGCTGGACCACCAAATAATATTCCTTTACGTGCTAAGGGGTATATAGAGAGTGGGATAGGTTTAATAAATACCCTAACCCTAACGCGTACCCTAACCCTAACCACTACCCTAACCCTAACACGTACCCTAATCCTAAACAATACCCTAAACCGAGCCCTAACCCTAACACTAACCCTAACCCTAACCCTAACCCATACCCTACGCCGTACCCGAATTCCTCCCCGAACCCGTAACCTAAGCCGTACCCTAAGCCTAACCCTAAGCCTAAACCTAACCCTAGGCTACCCTTGACTGCTTCTGCCTCCAATAGATTTCCTAAGCACTAGTGTTTTAAGGAACAGCTTAAAAAGAGAATCCTAATGTGATTTCTTTATAATGTGTGTGTTCCTTATATTATCTTAGTGTCTAAACTCTTCTTCATGGGTGGACCCCCAAATAATATTCCTTTACGTGCTAAGGTGTATCTAGAGAGTGGGATAGGTTTAATAAGAACCCTAACCCTAACCCCTACCCTAACCCTAACACGTACCCTAATCATAACCCGTACCCTAAACGGAGCCCTAACCCTAACACTAACCCAAACCCTAACCCTAACCCATACCCTACGCCGTACCTGAAGCCCTCTCCGAACCCGTACCGTAAGCCGTATCCTAATCCTAACCCTAAGCCTAACACTAACCCTATGCTACCCTTGACTGCTTCTGCCTCCAATAGATTTCCTAAGCACTAGTGTTTTAAGGAACAGCTTAAAAAGAGAATCCTAATGTGATTTCTTTATAATGGGTGTGTTCCTTATCTTATCCTAGTGTCTAAACTCTTCTACATTGCTGGACCCCCAAATAATATTCCTTTACGTGCTAAGGGGTATATAGAGTGGGATAGGTTTAATAACTACCCTAACCCTAACGCGTACCCTAACCCTAACCCTTACCCTAACCCTAACATGTACCCTAATCCTAAACAATACCCTAAACCGAGCCCTAACCCTAACACTAACCCTAACCCTAACCCTAACCCATACCCTACGCCGTACCCGAAGCCTTCCCCGAACCCGTAACCTAAGCCGTACCCTAAGCCTAACCCTAACCCTAGGCTACCCTTGACTGCTTCTGCCTCCAATAGATTTCCTAAGCACTAGTGTTTTAAGGAACAGCGTAAAAAGAGAATCCTAATGTGATTTCTTTATAATGTGTGTGTTCCTTATATTATCTTAGTGTCAAAACTCTTCTTCATGTGTGGACCCCCAAATAATACTCCTTTACGTGCTAAGGTGTATCTAGAGAGTGGGATAGGTTTAATAAGTACCCTAACTCTAACGCGTACCCTAACCCTAACCCCTACCCTAACCCTAACACGTACCCTAATCCTAACCCATAACCTAACCCGAGACCTACCCTAACACTAACCCTAACCCTAACTCTAACCCATACCCTACGCCGTACCCGAAGCCCTCTCCGAACCCGTACCGTAAGCCGTATCCTAAGCCTAACCCTAAGCCTAACCCTAACCCTAGGCTACCCTTGACTGCTTCTGACTCCAATAGATTTCCTAAACACTAGTGTTTTAAGGAACAGCTTAAAAAGAGAATCCTAATGTGATTTCTTTATAATGGGTGTGTTCCTTATTTATCATAGTGTCTAAACTCTTCTCCATGGCTGGACCCCCAAATAATATTCCTTTACGTGCTACGGTGTATCTAGAGAGTGGGATAGGTTTAATAACTACCCTAACCCTAACACGTACCCTAACCCTAACCCCTACCCTAACCCTAACACGTACCCTAATCCTAAACAATACCCTAAACCGAGCCCTAACCCTAACACTAACCCTAACCCTAACCCTAACCCATACCCTACGCCGTATCCGAAGCCCTCCCCAAACCCGTACCCTAAGCCGTACCCTAAGCCTAACACTAAGCCGAACCCTAACCCTAGGCTACCCTTCACTCCTTCTGCCTCCAATAGATTTCCTAAGCACTAGTGTTTTAAGGAACAGCTTAAAAAGAGAATCCTAATGTGATTTCTCTATAAAGGGTGTGTTCCTTATCTTAGCCTAGTGTCTAAACTCTTCTCCATGGCTGGACCCCCAAATAATATTCCTTTACGTGCTAAGGGGTATCTAGAGAGTGGGATAGGTTTAATAACTACCCTAACCCTAATGCGTACCCTAACCCTAACCCCTACCCTAACCCTAACACGTACCCTAATCCTAGGCCGTACACTAAACCGAGCCCTAACATTAACACAAACCCTAACACTAACCCTAACTCATACACTACACCGTACCCGAAGCCCTCCCCGAACCCGTACCCTAAGCCTTACCCTAAGCCTAACCCTAACCCTAGGCTACCCTTGACTGCTTCTGCCTCCAATAGATTTCCTAAGCACTAGTGTTTTAAGGAAGAGCTGAAAAAGAGAATCCTAATGTGATTTCTTTATAATGTGTGTGTTCCTTATCTTATCCTAGTGTCTAAACTCTTCTCCATGGCTGGATCCCCAAATAATATTCCTTTACGTGCTAAGGGGTATATAGAAAGTGGGATAGGTTTAATAACCCTAACCCTAACACGTACCCTAACCCTAACCCCTACCCTAACCCTAACACGTACCCTAATCCTAAATCGTACCCTAAACCAAGCCCTAACCCTAACACTAACCCTAACCCTATCCCTAACCCATACACTACACCGTACCCGAAGCCCTACCCGAACCCATACCCTAAGCCTTACCCTAAGCCTAACCCTAACCCTAGGCTACCCTTGACTGCTTCTGCCTCCAATAGATTTCCTAAGCACTAGTGTTTTAAGGAACAGCTTAAAAAGAGAATCCTAATGTGATTTCTTTATAATGTGTGTGTTCCTTATCTTATCCTAGTGTCTAAACTCTTCTCCATGGCTGGATGCCCAAATAATATTCCTTTACGTGCTAAGGGGTATCTAGAGAGTGGGATAGGTTTAATAACCCTAACCCTAACACGTACACTAACCCTAACCCCTACCCTAACCCTAACACGTACCCTAATCCTAAACCGTACCCTAAACCGAGCCGTAACCCTAACACTAACCCTAACCCTAACCCTAACCCATACACTACACCGTACCCGAAGCCCTCCGCGAACCCGTACACTAAGCCGTACCCTAAGCCGTACCCTAAGTCTAACCCTAACCCTAGGCTACCCTTGACTGCTTCTGCCTCCAATAGATTTCCTAAGCAGTAGTGTTTTAAGGAACAGCTTAAAAAGAGAATCCTAATGTGATTTCTTTATAATGGGTGTGTTCCTTATCTTATCCTAGTGTCTAAACTCTTCTCCATGGCTGGACCCCCAAATAATATTCCTTTACGTGCTAAGGGGTATATAGAGAGTGGGATAGGTTTAATAACTACCCTAACCCTAACGCGTACCCTAACCCTAACCCCTACCCTAACCCTAACACGTACCCTAATCCTAAACAATACGCTAAACCGAGCCCTAACCCTAACACTAACCCTAACCCTAACCCTAACCCATACCCTACGCCGTACCCGAATTCCTCCCCGAACCCGTAACCTAAGCCGTACCCTAAGCCTAACCCTAAGCCTAAACCTAACCCTAGGCTACCCTTGACTGCTTCTGCCTCCAATAGATTTCCTAAGCACTAGTGTTTTAAGGAACAGCTTAAAAAGAGAATCCTAATGTGATTTCTTTATAATGTGTGTGTTCCTTATATTATCTTAATGTCTAAACTCTTCTTCATGGGTGGACCCCCAAATAATATTCCTTTACGTGCTAAGGTGTATCTAGAGAGTGGGATAGGTTTAATAAGAACCCTAACCCTAACCCCTACCCTAACCCTAACACGTACCCTAATCATAACCCGTACCCTAAACGGAGCCCTAACCCTAACACTAACCCAAACACTAACCCTAACCCATACCCTACGCCGTACCTGAAGCCCTCTCCGAACCCATACCGTAAGCCGTATCCTAATCCTAACCCTAAGCCTAACCCTAACCCTAGGCTACCCTTGACTGCTTCTGCCTCCAATAGATTTCCTAAGCACTAGTGTTTTAAGGAACAGCTTAAAAAGAGAATCCTAATGTGATTTCTTTATAATGGGTGTGTTCCTTATCTTATCCTAGTGTCTAAACTCTTCTCCATTGCTGCACCCCCAAATAATATTCCTTTACGTGCTAAGGGGTATATAGAGTGGGATAGGTTTAATAACTACCCTAACCCTAACGCGTACCCTAACCCTAACCCTTACCCTAACCCTAACATGTACCCTAATCCTAAACAATACCCTAAACCGAGCCCTAACCCTAACACTAACCCTAAGCCTAACCCTAACCCATACCCTACGCCGTACCCGAAGCCTTCCCCGAACCCGTAACCTAAGCCGTACCCTAAGCCTAACCCTAAGCCTAACCCTAACCCTAGGCTACCCTTGACTGCTTCTGCCTCCAATAGATTTCCTAAGCACTAGTGTTTTAAGGAAGAACTGAAAAAGAGAATCCTAATGTGATTTCTTTATAATGTGTGTGTTCCTTATCTTATCCTAGTTTCTAAACTCTTCTCCATGGCTGGATCCCCAAATAATATTCCTTTACGTGCTAAGGGGTATCTAGAGAGTGGGATAGGTTTAATAACCCTAACCCTAACACGTACCCTAACCCTAACCCCTACCCTAACCCTAAAACGTACCCTAATCCTAAACCGTACCCTAAACCGAGCCCTAACCCTAACACTAACCCTAACCCTAACCCATACACTACACGGTATCCGAAGCCCTCCCCGAACCCGTACCCTAAGCCGTACCCTAAGCCTAACCCTAAGCCTAAACCTAACCCTAGGCTACCCTTGACTGCTTCTGCCTCCAATAGATTTCCTAAGCACTAGTGTTTTAAGGAACAGCTTAAAAAGAGAATCCTAATGTGATTTCTTTATAATGTGTGTGTTCCTTATATTATCTTAGTGTCTAAACTCTTCTTCCTGGGTGGACCCCCAAATAATATTCCTTTACGTGCTAAGGTGTATCTAGAGAGTGGGATAGGTTTAATAAGAACCCTAACCCTAACCCCTACCCTAACCCTAACACGTACCCTAATCATAACCCGTACCCTAAACGGAGCCCTAACCCTAACACTAACCCAAACCCTAACCCTAACCCATACCCTACGCCGTACCTGAAGCCCTATCCGAACCCGTACCGTAAGCCGTATCCTAATCCTAACCCTAAGCCTAACCCTAACCCTAGGCTACCCTTGACTGCTTCTGCCTCCAATAGATTTCCTAAGCACTAGTGTTTTAAGGAACAGCTTAAAAAGAGAATCCTAATGTGATTTCTTTATAATGGGTGTGTTCCTTATCTTATCCTAGTGTCTAAACTCTTCTCCATTGCTGGACCCCCAAATAATATTCCTTTACGTGCTAAGGGGTATATAGAGTGGGATAGGTTTAATAACTACCCTAACCCTAACGCGTACCCTAACCCTAACCCTTACCCTAACCCTAACATGTACCCTAATCCTAAACAATACCCGAAACCGAGCCCTAACCCTAACACTAACCCTAAGCCTAACCCTAACCCATACCCTACGCCGTACCCGAAGCCCTCCCCGAACCCGTAACCTAAGCCGTACCCTAAGCCTAACCCTAAGCCTAACCCTAACCCTAGGCTACCCTTGACTGCTTCTGCCTCCAATAGATTTCCTAAGCACTAGTGTTTTAAGGAACAGCGTAAAAAGAGAATCCTAATGTGATTTCTTTATAATGTGTGTGTTCCTTATATTATCTTAGTGTCTAAACTCTTCTTCATGGGTGGACCCCCAAATAATATTCCTTTACGTGCTAAGGGGTATCTAGAGAGTGGGATAGGTTTAATAACTACCCTAACACTAACACGTACCCTAACCCTAACCCCTACCCTAACCCTAACACGTACCCTAAAACTAAACCGTACCCTAAACCGAGCCCTAACCCTAACACTAACCCTAACCCTAACCCATACCCTACGCCGTACCCGAAGACCTCCCCAAACCCGTACCCTAAGCCGTACCCTTAGCCTAACCCTAAGCCTAACCCTAACACTAGGCTACCCTTGACTCCTTCTGCCTCCAATAGATTTAATAAGCACTAGTGTTTTAAGGAACAGCTTAAAAAGAGAATCCTAATGTGATTTCTCAATAAAGGGTGTGTTCCTTATCTTAGCCTAGTGTCTAAACTCTTCTCCATGGCTGGACCCCCAAATAATATACCTTTACGTGCTAAGGGGTATCTAGAGAGTGGGATAGGTTTAATAACTACCCTAACCCTAATGCGTACCCTAACCCTAACCCCTACCCTAACCCTAACACGTACCCTAATCCTAAGCCGTACACTAAACCGAGCCCTAACATTAACACTAACCCTAACCCTAACTCATACACTACACTGTACCCGAAGCCCTCCCCGAACCCGTACCCTAAGCCGTACCCTAAGCCTAACCCTAACCCTAGGCTACCCTTGACTGCTTCTGCATCCAATAGATTTCCTAAGCACTAGTGTTTTAAGGAAGAGCTGAAAAAGAGAATCCTAATGTGATTTCTTTATAATGTGTGTGTTCCTTATATTATCTTAGTGTCTAAACTCTTCTTCATGTGTGGACCCCCAAATAATACTCCTTTACGTGCTAAGGTGTATCTAGAGAGTGGGATAGGTTTAATAAGTACCCTAACTCTAACGCGTACCCTAACCCTAACCCCTACCCTAACCCTAACACGTACCCTAATCCTAACCCATAACCTAACCCGAGACCTACCCTAACACTAACCCTAACCCTAACTCTAACCCATACCCTACGCCGTACCCGAAGCCCTGCCCGAACCCGTACCGTAAGCCGTATCCTAAGCCTAACCCTAAGCCTAACCCTAACCCTAGGCTACCCTTGACTGCTTCTGACTCCAATAGATTTCCTAAGCACTAGTGTTTTAAGGAACAGCTTAAAAAGAGAATCCTAATGTGATTTCTTTATAATGGGTGTGTTCCTTATTTATCCTAGTGTCTAAACTCTTCTCCATGGCTGGACCCCCAAATAATATTCCTTTACGTGCTACTGTGTATCTAGAGAGTGGGATAGGTTTAATAACTACCCTAACCCTAACACGTACCCTAACCCTAACCCCTACCCTAACCCTAACACGTACCCTAATCCTAAACAATACCCTAAACCGAGCCCTAACCCTAACACTAACCCTAACCCTAACCCTAACCCATACCCTACGCCGTATCCGAAGCCCTCCCCAAACCCGTACCCTAAGCCGTACCCTAAGCCTAACACTAAGCCGAACCCTAACCCTAGGCTACCCTTCACTCCTTCTGCCTCCAATAGATTTCCTAAGCACTAGTGTTTTAAGGAACAGCTTAAAAAGAGAATCCTAATGTGATTTCTCTGTAAAGGGTGTGTTCCTTATCTTAGCCTAGTGTCTAAACTCTTCTCCATGGCTGGACCCCCAAATAATATTCCTTTACGTGCTAAGGGGTATCTAGAGAGTGGGATAGGTTTAATAACTACCCTAACCCTAATGCGTACCCTAACCCTAACCCCTACCCTAACCCTAACACGTACCCTAATCCTAGGCCGTACACTAAACCGAGCCCTAACATTAACACAAACCCTAACACTAACCCTAACTCATACACTACACCGTACCCGAAGCCCTCCCCGAACCCGTACCCTAAGCCTTACCCTAAGCCTAACCCTAACCCTAGGCTACCCTTGACTGCTTCTGCCTCCAATAGATTTCCTAAGCACTAGTGTTTTAAGGAAGAGCTGAAAAAGAGAATCCTAATGTGATTTCTTTATAATGTGTGTGTTCCTTATCTTATCCTAGTGTCTAAACTCTTCTCCATGGCTGGATCCCCAAATAATATTCCTTTACGTGCTAACGGGTATATAGAAAGTGGGATAGGTTTAATAACCCTAACCCTAACACGTACCCTAACCCTAACCCCTACCCTAACCCTAACACGTACCCTAATCCTAAATCGTACCCTAAACCAAGCCCTAACCCTAACACTAACCCTAACCCTATCCCTAACCCATACACTACACCGTACCCGAAACCCTACCCGAACCCATACCCTAAGCCTTACCCTAAGCCTAACCCTAACCCTAGGCTACCCTTGACTGCTTCTGCCTCCAATAGATTTCCTAAGCACTAGTGTTTTAAGGAACAGCTTAAAAAGAGAATCCTAATGTGATTTCTCTATAAAGGGTGTGTTCCTTATATTATCTTAGTGTCTAAACTCTTCTTCATGGGTGGACCCCCAAATAATATTCTTTTACGTGCTAAGGGGTATCTAGAGAGTGGGATAGGTTTAATAACTACCCTAACACTAACACGTACCCTAACCCTAATCCCTACCCTAACCCTAACACGTACCCTAAAACTAAACCGTACCCTAAACCGAGCCCTAACACTAACACTAACCCTAACCCTAACCCATACCCTACGCCGTACCCGAAGACCTCCCCGAACCCGTACCCTAAGCCGTACCCTTAGCCTAACCCTAAGCCTAACCATAACACTAGGCTACCCTTGACTCCTTCTGCCTCCAATAGATTTCCTAAGCACTAGTGTTTTAAGGAACAGCTTAAAAAGAGAATCCTAATGTGATTTATTTATAATGGGTGTGTTCCTTATCTTATCCTAGTGTCTAAACTCTTCTCCATGGCTGGACCTCCAAATAATATTCCTTTACGTGCTAAGGGGTATCTAGAGAGTGGGATAGGTTTAATAACTACCCTAACACTAACGCATACCCTAACCCTAACCCTTACCCTAACCCTAACACGTACCCTAATCCTAACCAATACACTAAACCGAGCCCTAACCCTAACACTAACCCTAACCCTAAACCTAACCCATACCCTACGCCGTACCCGAAGCCCTCCCCGAACCCGTACCCTAAGCCGTACCCTAAGCCGTACCCTAAGTCTAACCCTAACCCTAGGCTACCCTTGACTGCTTCTGCGTCCAATAGATTTCCTAAGCAGTAGTGTTTTAAGGAACAGCTTAAAAAGAGAATCCTAATGTGATTTCTTTATAATGTGTGTGTTCCTTATATTATCTTAGTGTCTAAACTCTTCTTCATGGGTGGACCCCCATATAATATTCCTTTACGTGCTAAGGTGTATCTAGAGAGTGGGATAGGTTTAATAAGAACCCTAACCCTAACCCCTACCCTAACCCTAACACGTACCCTAATCATAACCCGTACCCTAAACGGAGCCCTAACCCTAACACTAACCCAAACCCTAACCCTAACCCATACCCTACGCCATACCTGAAGCCCTCTCCGAACCCGTACCGTAAGCCGTATCCTAATCCTAACCCTAAGCCTAACCCTCACCCTATGCTACCCTTGACTGCTTCTGCGTCCAATAGATTTCCTAAGCACTAGTGTTTTAAGGAACAGCTTAAAAAGAGAATCCTAATATTATTTCTTTATAATGGGTGTGTTCCTTATCTTATCCTAGTGTCTAAACTCTTCTCCATTGCTGGACCCCCAAATAATATTCCTTTACGTGCTAAGGGGTATATAGAGTGGGATAGGTTTAATAACTACCCTAACCCTAACGCGTACCCTAACCCTAACCCTTACCCTAACCCTAACATGTACCCTAATCCTAAACAATACCCTAAACCGAGCCCTAACCCTAACACTAACCCTAACCCTAACCCTAACCCATACCCTACGCCGTACCCGAAGCCTTCCCCGAACCCTTAACCTAAGCCGTACCCTAAGCCTAACCCTAACCCTAGGCTACCCTTGACTGCTTCTGCCTCCAATAGATTTCCTAAGCACTAGTGTTTTAAGGAACAGCGTAAAAAGAGAATCCTAATGTGATTTCTTTATAATGTGTGTGTTCCTTATATTATCTTAGTGTCTAAACTCTTCTTCATGTGTGCACCCCCAAATAATACTCCTTTACGTGCTAAGGTGTATCTAGAGAGTGGGATAGGTTTAATAAGTACCCTAACTCTAACGTGTACCCTATCCCTAACCCCTACCCTAACCCTAACACGTACCCTAATCCTAACCCATAACCTAACCCGAGACCTACCCTAACACTAACCCTAACCCTAACTCTAACCCATACGCTACGCCGTACCCGAAGCCCTCCCCGAACCCGTACCGTAAGCCGTATCCTAAGCCTAACCCTAAGCCTAACCCTAACCCAAGGCTACCCTTGACTGCTTCTGACTCCAATAGATTTCCTAAGCACTAGTGTTTTAAGGAACAGCTTAAAAAGAGAATCCTAATGTGATTTCTTTATAATGGGTGTGTTCCTTATCTTATCCTAGTGTCTAAACTCTTCTCCATGGCTGGACCCCCAAATAATATTCCTTTACGTGCTAAGGGGTATATAGAGAGTGGGATAGGTTTAATAACTACCCTAACCCTAACGCGTACCCTAACCCTAACCCCTACCCTAACCCTAACACGTACCCTAATCCTAAACCGTACCCTAAACCGAGCCCTAACCCTAACACTAACCCTAAACCTAACCCTAACCCATACCCTACGCCGTATCCGAAGCCCTCCCCAAACCCGTACCCTAAGCCGTACCCTAAGCCTAACCCTAAGCCGAACCCTAACCCTAGGCTACCCTTGACTGCTTCTGCCTCCAATAGATTTCCTACGCACTAGTGTTTTAAGGAACAGCTTAAAAAGAGAATCCTAATGTGATTTCTTTATAATGTGTGTGTTCCTTATATTATCTTAGTGTCTAAACTCTTCTCCATGGCTGGACCCCCAAATAATATTCCTTTACGTGCTAAGGTGTATCTAGAGAGTGGGATAGGTTTAATAACTACCCTAACTCTAACGTGTACCCTAACCCTAACCCCTACCCTAACCCTAACACGTACCCTAATCCTAACCCGTACCCTAAACCGAGACCTAACCCTAACACTAACCCCAACCCTAACCCTAACCCATACCCTACGCCGTACCCGAAGCCCTCCCCGAACCCGTAACCTAAGCCGTACCCTAAGCCTAACCCTAAGCCTAAACCTAACCCTAGGCTACCCTTGACTGCTTCTGCCGCCAATAGATTTCCTAAGCACTAGTGTTTTAAGGAACAGCTTAAAAAGAGAATCCTAAAGTGATTTCTTTATAATGTGTGTGTTCCTTATCTTATCCTAGTGTCTAAACTCTTCTCCATGGCTGGACCTCCAAATAATATTACTTTATGTTCTAAGGGGTATCTAGAGAGTGGGATAGGTTTAATAACTACCTTAACCCTAACGCGTACCGTAACCCTAACCCCTACCCTAACCCTAACACGTACCCTAATCCTAACCAATACCCTAAACCGAGCCCTAACCCTAACACTAACCCTAACCCTAACCCTAACCCATACCCTACGCCGTACCCGAAGCCTTCCCCGAACCCTTAACCTAAGCCGTACCCTAAGCCTAACCCTAACCCTAGGCTACCCTTGACTGCTTCTGCCTCCAATAGATTTCCTAAGCACTAGTGTTTTAAGGAACAGCGTAAAAAGAGAATCCTAATGTGATTTCTTTATAATGTGTGTGTTCCTTATATTATCTTAGTGTCTAAACTCTTCTTCATGTGTGCACCCCCAAATAATACTCCTTTACGTGCTAAGGTGTATCTAGAGAGTGGGATAGGTTTAATAAGTACCCTAACTCTAACGTGTACCCTATCCCTAACCCCTACCCTAACCCTAACACGTACCCTAATCCTAACCCATAACCTAACCCGAGACCTACCCTAACACTAACCCTAACCCTAACTCTAACCCATACGCTACGCCGTACCCGAAGCCCTCCCCGAACCCGTACCGTAAGCCGTATCCTAAGCCTAACCCTAAGCCTAACCCTAACCCAAGGCTACCCTTGACTGCTTCTGACTCCAATAGATTTCCTAAGCACTAGTGTTTTAAGGAACAGCTTAAAAAGAGAATCCTAATGTGATTTCTTTATAATGGGTGTGTTCCTTATCTTATCCTAGTGTCTAAACTCTTCTCCATGGCTGGACCCCCAAATAATATTCCTTTACGTGCTAAGGGGTATATAGAGAGTGGGATAGGTTTAATAACTACCCTAACCCTAACGCATACCCTAACCCTAACCCCTACCCTAACCCTAACACGTACCCTAATCCTAAACCGTACCCTAAACCGAGCCCTAACCCTAACACTAACCCTAACCCTAACCCTAACCCATACCCTACGCCGTATCCGAAGCCCTCCCCAAACCCGTACCCTAAGCCGTACCCTAAGCCTAACCCTAAGCCGAACCCTAACCCTAGGCTACCCTTGACTGCTTCTGCCTCCAATAGATTTCCTACGCACTAGTGTTTTAAGGAACAGCTTAAAAAGAGAATCCTAATGTGATTTCTTTATAATGTGTGTGTTCCTTATATTATCTTAGTGTCTAAACTCTTCTCCATGGCTGGACCCCCAAATAATATTCCTTTACGTGCTAAGGTGTATCTAGAGAGTGGGATAGGTTTAATAACTACCCTAACTCTAACGTGTACCCTAACCCTAACCCCTACCCTAACCCTAACACGTACCCTAATCCTAACCCGTACCCTAAACCGAGACCTAACCCTAACACTAACCCCAACCCTAACCCTAACCCATACCCTACGCCGTACCCGAATTCCTCCCCGAACCCGTAACCTAAGCCGTACCCTAAGCCTAACCCTAAGGCTAACCCTAACCCTAGGCTACCCTTGACTGCTTCTGCCTCCAATAGATTTCCTAAGCACTAGTGTTTTAAGGAACAGCTTAAAAAGAGAATCCTAATGTGATTTCTTTATAATGTGTGTGTTCCTTATATTATCTTAGTGTCTAAACTCTTCTTCATGGGTGGACCCCCATATAATATTCCTTTACGTGCTAAGGTGTATCTAGAGAGTGGGATAGGTTTAATAAGAACCCTAACCCTAACCCCTACCCTAACCCTAACACGTACCCTAATCATAACCCGTACCCTAAACGGAGCCCTAACCCTAACACTAACCCAAACCCTAACCCTAACCCATACCCTACGCCATACCTGAAGCCCTCTCCGAACCCGTACCGTAAGCCGTATCCTAATCCTAACCCTAAGCCTAACCCTCACCCTATGCTACCCTTGACTGCTTCTGCGTCCAATAGATTTCCTAAGCACTAGTGTTTTAAGGAACAGCTTAAAAAGAGAATCCTAATATTATTTCTTTATAATGGGTGTGTTCCTTATCTTATCCTAGTGTCTAAACTCTTCTCCATTGCTGGACCCCCAAATAATATTCCTTTACGTGCTAAGGGGTATATAGAGTGGGATAGGTTTAATAACTACCCTAACCCTAACGCGTACCCTAACCCTAACCCTTACCCTAACCCTAACATGTACCCTAATCCTAAACAATACCCTAAACCGAGCCCTAACCCTAACACTAACCCTAACCCTAACCCTAACCCATACCCTACGCCGTACCCGAAGCCTTCCCCGAACCCTTAACCTAAGCCGTACCCTAAGCCTAACCCTAACCCTAGGCTACCCTTGACTGCTTCTGCCTCCAATAGATTTCCTAAGCACTAGTGTTTTAAGGAACAGCGTAAAAAGAGAATCCTAATGTGATTTCTTTATAATGTGTGTGTTCCTTATATTATCTTAGTGTCTAAACTCTTCTTCATGTGTGCACCCCCAAATAATACTCCTTTACGTGCTAAGGTGTATCTAGAGAGTGGGATAGGTTTAATAAGTACCCTAACTCTAACGTGTACCCTATCCCTAACCCCTACCCTAACCCTAACACGTACCCTAATCCTAACCCATAACCTAACCCGAGACCTACCCTAACACTAACCCTAACCCTAACTCTAACCCATACGCTACGCCGTACCCGAAGCCCTCCCCGAACCCGTACCGTAAGCCGTATCCTAAGCCTAACCCTAAGCCTAACCCTAACCCAAGGCTACCCTTGACTGCTTCTGACTCCAATAGATTTCCTAAGCACTAGTGTTTTAAGGAACAGCTTAAAAAGAGAATCCTAATGTGATTTATTTATAATGGGTGTGTTCCTTATCTTATCCTAGTGTCTAAACTCTTCTCCATGGCTGGACCCCCAAATAATATTCCTTTACGTGCTAAGGGGTATATAGAGAGTGGGATAGGTTTAATAACTACCCTAACCCTAACGCGTACCCTAACCCTAACCCCTACCCTAACCCTAACACGTACCCTAATCCTAAACCGTACCCTAAACCGAGCCCTAACCCTAACACTAACCCTAACCCTAACCCTAACCCATACCCTACGCCGTATCCGAAGCCCTCCCCAAACCCGTACCCTAAGCCGTACCCTAAGCCTAACCCTAAGCCGAACCCTAACCCTAGGCTACCCTTGACTGCTTCTGCCTCCAATAGATTTCCTACGCACTAGTGTTTTAAGGAACAGCTTAAAAAGAGAATCCTAATGTGATTTCTTTATAATGTGTGTGTTCCTTATATTATCTTAGTGTCTAAACTCTTCTCCATGGCTGGACCCCCAAATAATATTCCTTTACGTGCTAAGGTGTATCTAGAGAGTGGGATAGGTTTAATAACTACCCTAACTCTAACGTGTACCCTAACCCTAACCCCTACCCTAACCCTAACACGTACCCTAATCCTAACCCGTACCCTAAACCGAGACCTAACCCTAACACTAACCCCAACCCTAACCCTAACCCATACCCTACGCCGTACCCGAAGCCCTCCCCGAACCCGTAACCTAAGCCGTACCCTAAGCCTAACCCTAAGCCTAAACCTAACCCTAGGCTACCCTTGACTGCTTCTGCCGCCAATAGATTTCCTAAGCACTAGTGTTTTAAGGAACAGCTTAAAAAGAGAATCCTAAAGTGATTTCTTTATAATGTGTGTGTTCCTTATCTTATCCTAGTGTCTAAACTCTTCTCCATGGCTGGACCTCCAAATAATATTACTTTATGTTCTAAGGGGTATCTAGAGAGTGGGATAGGTTTAATAACTACCTTAACCCTAACGCGTACCGTAACCCTAACCCCTACCCTAACCCTAACACGTACCCTAATCCTAACCAATACCCTAAACCGAGCCCTAACCCTAACACTAACCCTAACCCTAACCCTAACCCATACCCTACGCCGTACCCGAAGCCTTCCCCGAACCCTTAACCTAAGCCGTACCCTAAGCCTAACCCTAACCCTAGGCTACCCTTGACTGCTTCTGCCTCCAATAGATTTCCTAAGCACTAGTGTTTTAAGGAACAGCGTAAAAAGAGAATCCTAATGTGATTTCTTTATAATGTGTGTGTTCCTTATATTATCTTAGTGTCTAAACTCTTCTTCATGTGTGCACCCCCAAATAATACTCCTTTACGTGCTAAGGTGTATCTAGAGAGTGGGATAGGTTTAATAAGTACCCTAACTCTAACGTGTACCCTATCCCTAACCCCTACCCTAACCCTAACACGTACCCTAATCCTAACCCATAACCTAACCCGAGACCTACCCTAACACTAACCCTAACCCTAACTCTAACCCATACGCTACGCCGTACCCGAAGCCCTCCCCGAACCCGTACCGTAAGCCGTATCCTAAGCCTAACCCTAAGCCTAACCCTAACCCAAGGCTACCCTTGACTGCTTCTGACTCCAATAGATTTCCTAAGCACTAGTGTTTTAAGGAACAGCTTAAAAAGAGAATCCTAATGTGATTTCTTTATAATGGGTGTGTTCCTTATCTTATCCTAGTGTCTAAACTCTTCTCCATGGCTGGACCCCCAAATAATATTCCTTTACGTGCTAAGGGGTATATAGAGAGTGGGATAGGTTTAATAACTACCCTAACCCTAACGCGTACCCTAACCCTAACCCCTACCCTAACCCTAACACGTACCCTAATCCTAAACCGTACCCTAAACCGAGCCCTAACCCTAACACTAACCCTAACCCTAACCCTAACCCATACCCTACGCCGTATCCGAAGCCCTCCCCAAACCCGTACCCTAAGCCGTACCCTAAGCCTAACCCTAAGCCGAACCCTAACCCTAGGCTACCCTTGACTGCTTCTGCCTCCAATAGATTTCCTACGCACTAGTGTTTTAAGGAACAGCTTAAAAAGAGAATCCTAATGTGATTTCTTTATAATGTGTGTGTTCCTTATATTATCTTAGTGTCTAAACTCTTCTCCATGGCTGGACCCCCAAATAATATTCCTTTACGTGCTAAGGTGTATCTAGAGAGTGGGATAGGTTTAATAACTACCCTAACTCTAACGTGTACCCTAACCCTAACCCCTACCCTAACCCTAACACGTACCCTAATCCTAACCCGTACCCTAAACCGAGACCTAACCCTAACACTAACCCCAACCCTAACCCTAACCCATACCCTACGCCGTACCCGAATTCCTCCCCGAACCCGTAACCTAAGCCGTACCCTAAGCCTAACCCTAAGGCTAACCCTAACCCTAGGCTACCCTTGACTGCTTCTGCCTCCAATAGATTTCCTAAGCACTAGTGTTTTAAGGAACAGCTTAAAAAGAGAATCCTAATGTGATTTCTTTATAATGTGTGTGTTCCTTATATTATCTTAGTGTCTAAACTCTTCTTCATGGGTGGACCCCCATATAATATTCCTTTACGTGCTAAGGTGTATCTAGAGAGTGGGATAGGTTTAATAAGAACCCTAACCCTAACCCCTACCCTAACCCTAACACGTACCCTAATCATAACCCGTACCCTAAACGGAGCCCTAACCCTAACACTAACCCAAACCCTAACCCTAACCCATACCCTACGCCATACCTGAAGCCCTCTCCGAACCCGTACCGTAAGCCGTATCCTAATCCTAACCCTAAGCCTAACCCTCACCCTATGCTACCCTTGACTGCTTCTGCGTCCAATAGATTTCCTAAGCACTAGTGTTTTAAGGAACAGCTTAAAAAGAGAATCCTAATATTATTTCTTTATAATGGGTGTGTTCCTTATCTTATCCTAGTGTCTAAACTCTTCTCCATTGCTGGACCCCCAAATAATATTCCTTTACGTGCTAAGGGGTATATAGAGTGGGATAGGTTTAATAACTACCCTAACCCTAACGCGTACCCTAACCCTAACCCTTACCCTAACCCTAACATGTACCCTAATCCTAAACAATACCCTAAACCGAGCCCTAACCCTAACACTAACCCTAACCCTAACCCTAACCCATACCCTACGCCGTACCCGAAGCCTTCCCCGAACCCTTAACCTAAGCCGTACCCTAAGCCTAACCCTAACCCTAGGCTACCCTTGACTGCTTCTGCCTCCAATAGATTTCCTAAGCACTAGTGTTTTAAGGAACAGCGTAAAAAGAGAATCCTAATGTGATT
The DNA here is from genome assembly GCF_965194825.1 of Balaenoptera physalus. Classification (NCBI taxonomy): domain Eukaryota; kingdom Metazoa; phylum Chordata; class Mammalia; order Artiodactyla; family Balaenopteridae; genus Balaenoptera; species Balaenoptera physalus. Next base: position 18,616 of record NW_028125578.1, on the reverse strand, counting down.
TCTTTATAATGTGTGTGTTCCTTATATTATCTTAGTGTCTAAACTCTTCTTCATGTGTGCACCCCCAAATAATACTCCTTTACGTGCTAAGGTGTATCTAGAGAGTGGGATAGGTTTAATAAGTACCCTAACTCTAACGTGTACCCTATCCCTAACCCCTACCCTAACCCTAACACGTACCCTAATCCTAACCCATAACCTAACCCGAGACCTACCCTAACACTAACCCTAACCCTAACTCTAACCCATACGCTACGCCGTACCCGAAGCCCTCCCCGAACCCGTACCGTAAGCCGTATCCTAAGCCTAACCCTAAGCCTAACCCTAACCCAAGGCTACCCTTGACTGCTTCTGACTCCAATAGATTTCCTAAGCACTAGTGTTTTAAGGAACAGCTTAAAAAGAGAATCCTAATGTGATTTCTTTATAATGGGTGTGTTCCTTATCTTATCCTAGTGTCTAAACTCTTCTCCATGGCTGGACCCCCAAATAATATTCCTTTACGTGCTAAGGGGTATATAGAGAGTGGGATAGGTTTAATAACTACCCTAACCCTAACGCGTACCCTAACCCTAACCCCTACCCTAACCCTAACACGTACCCTAATCCTAAACCGTACCCTAAACCGAGCCCTAACCCTAACACTAACCCTAACCCTAACCCTAACCCATACCCTACGCCGTATCCGAAGCCCTCCCCAAACCCGTACCCTAAGCCGTACCCTAAGCCTAACCCTAAGCCGAACCCTAACCCTAGGCTACCCTTGACTGCTTCTGCCTCCAATAGATTTCCTACGCACTAGTGTTTTAAGGAACAGCTTAAAAAGAGAATCCTAATGTGATTTCTTTATAATGTGTGTGTTCCTTATATTATCTTAGTGTCTAAACTCTTCTCCATGGCTGGACCCCCAAATAATATTCCTTTACGTGCTAAGGTGTATCTAGAGAGTGGGATAGGTTTAATAACTACCCTAACTCTAACGTGTACCCTAACCCTAACCCCTACCCTAACCCTAACACGTACCCTAATCCTAACCCGTACCCTAAACCGAGACCTAACCCTAACACTAACCCCAACCCTAACCCTAACCCATACCCTACGCCGTACCCGAAGCCCTCCCCGAACCCGTAACCTAAGCCGTACCCTAAGCCTAACCCTAAGCCTAAACCTAACCCTAGGCTACCCTTGACTGCTTCTGCCGCCAATAGATTTCCTAAGCACTAGTGTTTTAAGGAACAGCTTAAAAAGAGAATCCTAAAGTGATTTCTTTATAATGTGTGTGTTCCTTATCTTATCCTAGTGTCTAAACTCTTCTCCATGGCTGGACCTCCAAATAATATTACTTTATGTTCTAAGGGGTATCTAGAGAGTGGGATAGGTTTAATAACTACCTTAACCCTAACGCGTACCGTAACCCTAACCCCTACCCTAACCCTAACACGTACCCTAATCCTAACCAATACCCTAAACCGAGCCCTAACCCTAACACTAACCCTAACCCTAACCCTAACCCATACCCTACGCCGTACCCGAAGCCTTCCCCGAACCCTTAACCTAAGCCGTACCCTAAGCCTAACCCTAACCCTAGGCTACCCTTGACTGCTTCTGCCTCCAATAGATTTCCTAAGCACTAGTGTTTTAAGGAACAGCGTAAAAAGAGAATCCTAATGTGATTTCTTTATAATGTGTGTGTTCCTTATATTATCTTAGTGTCTAAACTCTTCTTCATGTGTGCACCCCCAAATAATACTCCTTTACGTGCTAAGGTGTATCTAGAGAGTGGGATAGGTTTAATAAGTACCCTAACTCTAACGTGTACCCTATCCCTAACCCCTACCCTAACCCTAACACGTACCCTAATCCTAACCCATAACCTAACCCGAGACCTACCCTAACACTAACCCTAACCCTAACTCTAACCCATACGCTACGCCGTACCCGAAGCCCTCCCCGAACCCGTACCGTAAGCCGTATCCTAAGCCTAACCCTAAGCCTAACCCTAACCCAAGGCTACCCTTGACTGCTTCTGACTCCAATAGATTTCCTAAGCACTAGTGTTTTAAGGAACAGCTTAAAAAGAGAATCCTAATGTGATTTCTTTATAATGGGTGTGTTCCTTATCTTATCCTAGTGTCTAAACTCTTCTCCATGGCTGGACCCCCAAATAATATTCCTTTACGTGCTAAGGGGTATATAGAGAGTGGGATAGGTTTAATAACTACCCTAACCCTAACGCGTACCCTAACCCTAACCCCTACCCTAACCCTAACACGTACCCTAATCCTAAACCGTACCCTAAACCGAGCCCTAACCCTAACACTAACCCTAACCCTAACCCTAACCCATACCCTACGCCGTATCCGAAGCCCTCCCCAAACCCGTACCCTAAGCCGTACCCTAAGCCTAACCCTAAGCCGAACCCTAACCCTAGGCTACCCTTGACTGCTTCTGCCTCCAATAGATTTCCTACGCACTAGTGTTTTAAGGAACAGCTTAAAAAGAGAATCCTAATGTGATTTCTTTATAATGTGTGTGTTCCTTATATTATCTTAGTGTCTAAACTCTTCTCCATGGCTGGACCCCCAAATAATATTCCTTTACGTGCTAAGGTGTATCTAGAGAGTGGGATAGGTTTAATAACTACCCTAACTCTAACGTGTACCCTAACCCTAACCCCTACCCTAACCCTAACACGTACCCTAATCCTAACCCGTACCCTAAACCGAGACCTAACCCTAACACTAACCCCAACCCTAACCCTAACCCATACCCTACGCCGTACCCGAATTCCTCCCCGAACCCGTAACCTAAGCCGTACCCTAAGCCTAACCCTAAGGCTAACCCTAACCCTAGGCTACCCTTGACTGCTTCTGCCTCCAATAGATTTCCTAAGCACTAGTGTTTTAAGGAACAGCTTAAAAAGAGAATCCTAATGTGATTTCTTTATAATGTGTGTGTTCCTTATATTATCTTAGTGTCTAAACTCTTCTTCATGGGTGGACCCCCATATAATATTCCTTTACGTGCTAAGGTGTATCTAGAGAGTGGGATAGGTTTAATAAGAACCCTAACCCTAACCCCTACCCTAACCCTAACACGTACCCTAATCATAACCCGTACCCTAAACGGAGCCCTAACCCTAACACTAACCCAAACCCTAACCCTAACCCATACCCTACGCCATACCTGAAGCCCTCTCCGAACCCGTACCGTAAGCCGTATCCTAATCCTAACCCTAAGCCTAACCCTCACCCTATGCTACCCTTGACTGCTTCTGCGTCCAATAGATTTCCTAAGCACTAGTGTTTTAAGGAACAGCTTAAAAAGAGAATCCTAATATTATTTCTTTATAATGGGTGTGTTCCTTATCTTATCCTAGTGTCTAAACTCTTCTCCATTGCTGGACCCCCAAATAATATTCCTTTACGTGCTAAGGGGTATATAGAGTGGGATAGGTTTAATAACTACCCTAACCCTAACGCGTACCCTAACCCTAACCCTTACCCTAACCCTAACATGTACCCTAATCCTAAACAATACCCTAAACCGAGCCCTAACCCTAACACTAACCCTAACCCTAACCCTAACCCATACCCTACGCCGTACCCGAATTCCTCCCCGAACCCGTAACCTAAGCCGTACCCTAAGCCTAACCCTAAGGCTAACCCTAACCCTAGGCTACCCTTGACTGCTTCTGCCTCCAATAGATTTCCTAAGCACTAGTGTTTTAAGGAACAGCTTAAAAAGAGAATCCTAATGTGATTTCTTTATAATGTGTGTGTTCCTTATATTATCTTAGTGTCTAAACTCTTCTTCATGGGTGGACCCCCATATAATATTCCTTTACGTGCTAAGGTGTATCTAGAGAGTGGGATAGGTTTAATAAGAACCCTAACCCTAACCCCTACCCTAACCCTAACACGTACCCTAATCATAACCCGTACCCTAAACGGAGCCCTAACCCTAACACTAACCCAAACCCTAACCCTAACCCATACCCTACGCCATACCTGAAGCCCTCTCCGAACCCGTACCGTAAGCCGTATCCTAATCCTAACCCTAAGCCTAACCCTCACCCTATGCTACCCTTGACTGCTTCTGCGTCCAATAGATTTCCTAAGCACTAGTGTTTTAAGGAACAGCTTAAAAAGAGAATCCTAATATTATTTCTTTATAATGGGTGTGTTCCTTATCTTATCCTAGTGTCTAAACTCTTCTCCATTGCTGGACCCCCAAATAATATTCCTTTACGTGCTAAGGGGTATATAGAGTGGGATAGGTTTAATAACTACCCTAACCCTAACGCGTACCCTAACCCTAACCCTTACCCTAACCCTAACATGTACCCTAATCCTAAACAATACCCTAAACCGAGCCCTAACCCTAACACTAACCCTAACCCTAACCCTAACCCATACCCTACGCCGTACCCGAAGCCTTCCCCGAACCCTTAACCTAAGCCGTACCCTAAGCCTAACCCTAACCCTAGGCTACCCTTGACTGCTTCTGCCTCCAATAGATTTCCTAAGCACTAGTGTTTTAAGGAACAGCGTAAAAAGAGAATCCTAATGTGATTTCTTTATAATGTGTGTGTTCCTTATATTATCTTAGTGTCTAAACTCTTCTTCATGTGTGCACCCCCAAATAATACTCCTTTACGTGCTAAGGTGTATCTAGAGAGTGGGATAGGTTTAATAAGTACCCTAACTCTAACGTGTACCCTATCCCTAACCCCTACCCTAACCCTAACACGTACCCTAATCCTAACCCATAACCTAACCCGAGACCTACCCTAACACTAACCCTAACCCTAACTCTAACCCATACGCTACGCCGTACCCGAAGCCCTCCCCGAACCCGTACCGTAAGCCGTATCCTAAGCCTAACCCTAAGCCTAACCCTAACCCAAGGCTACCCTTGACTGCTTCTGACTCCAATAGATTTCCTAAGCACTAGTGTTTTAAGGAACAGCTTAAAAAGAGAATCCTAATGTGATTTCTTTATAATGGGTGTGTTCCTTATCTTATCCTAGTGTCTAAACTCTTCTCCATGGCTGGACCCCCAAATAATATTCCTTTACGTGCTAAGGGGTATATAGAGAGTGGGATAGGTTTAATAACTACCCTAACCCTAACGCGTACCCTAACCCTAACCCCTACCCTAACCCTAACACGTACCCTAATCCTAAACCGTACCCTAAACCGAGCCCTAACCCTAACACTAACCCTAACCCTAACCCTAACCCATACCCTACGCCGTATCCGAAGCCCTCCCCAAACCCGTACCCTAAGCCGTACCCTAAGCCTAACCCTAAGCCGAACCCTAACCCTAGGCTACCCTTGACTGCTTCTGCCTCCAATAGATTTCCTACGCACTAGTGTTTTAAGGAACAGCTTAAAAAGAGAATCCTAATGTGATTTCTTTATAATGTGTGTGTTCCTTATATTATCTTAGTGTCTAAACTCTTCTCCATGGCTGGACCCCCAAATAATATTCCTTTACGTGCTAAGGTGTATCTAGAGAGTGGGATAGGTTTAATAACTACCCTAACTCTAACGTGTACCCTAACCCTAACCCCTACCCTAACCCTAACACGTACCCTAATCCTAACCCGTACCCTAAACCGAGACCTAACCCTAACACTAACCCCAACCCTAACCCTAACCCATACCCTACGCCGTACCCGAAGCCCTCCCCGAACCCGTAACCTAAGCCGTACCCTAAGCCTAACCCTAAGCCTAAACCTAACCCTAGGCTACCCTTGACTGCTTCTGCCGCCAATAGATTTCCTAAGCACTAGTGTTTTAAGGAACAGCTTAAAAAGAGAATCCTAAAGTGATTTCTTTATAATGTGTGTGTTCCTTATCTTATCCTAGTGTCTAAACTCTTCTCCATGGCTGGACCTCCAAATAATATTACTTTATGTTCTAAGGGGTATCTAGAGAGTGGGATAGGTTTAATAACTACCTTAACCCTAACGCGTACCGTAACCCTAACCCCTACCCTAACCCTAACACGTACCCTAATCCTAACCAATACCCTAAACCGAGCCCTAACCCTAACACTAACCCTAACCCTAACCCTAACCCATACCCTACGCCGTACCCGAAGCCTTCCCCGAACCCTTAACCTAAGCCGTACCCTAAGCCTAACCCTAACCCTAGGCTACCCTTGACTGCTTCTGCCTCCAATAGATTTCCTAAGCACTAGTGTTTTAAGGAACAGCGTAAAAAGAGAATCCTAATGTGATTTCTTTATAATGTGTGTGTTCCTTATATTATCTTAGTGTCTAAACTCTTCTTCATGTGTGCACCCCCAAATAATACTCCTTTACGTGCTAAGGTGTATCTAGAGAGTGGGATAGGTTTAATAAGTACCCTAACTCTAACGTGTACCCTATCCCTAACCCCTACCCTAACCCTAACACGTACCCTAATCCTAACCCATAACCTAACCCGAGACCTACCCTAACACTAACCCTAACCCTAACTCTAACCCATACGCTACGCCGTACCCGAAGCCCTCCCCGAACCCGTACCGTAAGCCGTATCCTAAGCCTAACCCTAAGCCTAACCCTAACCCAAGGCTACCCTTGACTGCTTCTGACTCCAATAGATTTCCTAAGCACTAGTGTTTTAAGGAACAGCTTAAAAAGAGAATCCTAATGTGATTTCTTTATAATGGGTGTGTTCCTTATCTTATCCTAGTGTCTAAACTCTTCTCCATGGCTGGACCCCCAAATAATATTCCTTTACGTGCTAAGGGGTATATAGAGAGTGGGATAGGTTTAATAACTACCCTAACCCTAACGCGTACCCTAACCCTAACCCCTACCCTAACCCTAACACGTACCCTAATCCTAAACCGTACCCTAAACCGAGCCCTAACCCTAACACTAACCCTAACCCTAACCCTAACCCATACCCTACGCCGTATCCGAAGCCCTCCCCAAACCCGTACCCTAAGCCGTACCCTAAGCCTAACCCTAAGCCGAACCCTAACCCTAGGCTACCCTTGACTGCTTCTGCCTCCAATAGATTTCCTACGCACTAGTGTTTTAAGGAACAGCTTAAAAAGAGAATCCTAATGTGATTTCTTTATAATGTGTGTGTTCCTTATATTATCTTAGTGTCTAAACTCTTCTCCATGGCTGGACCCCCAAATAATATTCCTTTACGTGCTAAGGTGTATCTAGAGAGTGGGATAGGTTTAATAACTACCCTAACTCTAACGTGTACCCTAACCCTAACCCCTACCCTAACCCTAACACGTACCCTAATCCTAACCCGTACCCTAAACCGAGACCTAACCCTAACACTAACCCCAACCCTAACCCTAACCCATACCCTACGCCGTACCCGAAGCCCTCCCCGAACCCGTAACCTAAGCCGTACCCTAAGCCTAACCCTAAGCCTAAACCTAACCCTAGGCTACCCTTGACTGCTTCTGCCGCCAATAGATTTCCTAAGCACTAGTGTTTTAAGGAACAGCTTAAAAAGAGAATCCTAATGTGATTTCTTTATAATGTGTGTGTTCCTTATATTATCTTAGTGTCTAAACTCTTCTTCATGGGTGGACCCCCATATAATATTCCTTTACGTGCTAAGGTGTATCTAGAGAGTGGGATAGGTTTAATAAGAACCCTAACCCTAACCCCTACCCTAACCCTAACACGTACCCTAATCATAACCCGTACCCTAAACGGAGCCCTAACCCTAACACTAACCCAAACCCTAACCCTAACCCATACCCTACGCCATACCTGAAGCCCTCTCCGAACCCGTACCGTAAGCCGTATCCTAATCCTAACCCTAAGCCTAACCCTCACCCTATGCTACCCTTGACTGCTTCTGCGTCCAATAGATTTCCTAAGCACTAGTGTTTTAAGGAACAGCTTAAAAAGAGAATCCTAATATTATTTCTTTATAATGGGTGTGTTCCTTATCTTATCCTAGTGTCTAAACTCTTCTCCATTGCTGGACCCCCAAATAATATTCCTTTACGTGCTAAGGGGTATATAGAGTGGGATAGGTTTAATAACTACCCTAACCCTAACGCGTACCCTAACCCTAACCCTTACCCTAACCCTAACATGTACCCTAATCCTAAACAATACCCTAAACCGAGCCCTAACCCTAACACTAACCCTAACCCTAACCCTAACCCATACCCTACGCCGTACCCGAAGCCTTCCCCGAACCCTTAACCTAAGCCGTACCCTAAGCCTAACCCTAACCCTAGGCTACCCTTGACTGCTTCTGCCTCCAATAGATTTCCTAAGCACTAGTGTTTTAAGGAACAGCGTAAAAAGAGAATCCTAATGTGATTTCTTTATAATGTGTGTGTTCCTTATATTATCTTAGTGTCTAAACTCTTCTTCATGTGTGCACCCCCAAATAATACTCCTTTACGTGCTAAGGTGTATCTAGAGAGTGGGATAGGTTTAATAAGTACCCTAACTCTAACGTGTACCCTATCCCTAACCCCTACCCTAACCCTAACACGTACCCTAATCCTAACCCATAACCTAACCCGAGACCTACCCTAACACTAACCCTAACCCTAACTCTAACCCATACGCTACGCCGTACCCGAAGCCCTCCCCGAACCCGTACCGTAAGCCGTATCCTAAGCCTAACCCTAAGCCTAACCCTAACCCAAGGCTACCCTTGACTGCTTCTGACTCCAATAGATTTCCTAAGCACTAGTGTTTTAAGGAACAGCTTAAAAAGAGAATCCTAATGTGATTTCTTTATAATGGGTGTGTTCCTTATCTTATCCTAGTGTCTAAACTCTTCTCCATGGCTGGACCCCCAAATAATATTCCTTTACGTGCTAAGGGGTATATAGAGAGTGGGATAGGTTTAATAACTACCCTAACCCTAACGCGTACCCTAACCCTAACCCCTACCCTAACCCTAACACGTACCCTAATCCTAAACCGTACCCTAAACCGAGCCCTAACCCTAACACTAACCCTAACCCTAACCCTAACCCATACCCTACGCCGTATCCGAAGCCCTCCCCAAACCCGTACCCTAAGCCGTACCCTAAGCCTAACCCTAAGCCGAACCCTAACCCTAGGCTACCCTTGACTGCTTCTGCCTCCAATAGATTTCCTACGCACTAGTGTTTTAAGGAACAGCTTAAAAAGAGAATCCTAATGTGATTTCTTTATAATGTGTGTGTTCCTTATATTATCTTAGTGTCTAAACTCTTCTCCATGGCTGGACCCCCAAATAATATTCCTTTACGTGCTAAGGTGTATCTAGAGAGTGGGATAGGTTTAATAACTACCCTAACTCTAACGTGTACCCTAACCCTAACCCCTACCCTAACCCTAACACGTACCCTAATCCTAACCCGTACCCTAAACCGAGACCTAACCCTAACACTAACCCCAACCCTAACCCTAACCCATACCCTACGCCGTACCCGAAGCCCTCCCCGAACCCGTAACCTAAGCCGTACCCTAAGCCTAACCCTAAGCCTAAACCTAACCCTAGGCTACCCTTGACTGCTTCTGCCGCCAATAGATTTCCTAAGCACTAGTGTTTTAAGGAACAGCTTAAAAAGAGAATCCTAAAGTGATTTCTTTATAATGTGTGTGTTCCTTATCTTATCCTAGTGTCTAAACTCTTCTCCATGGCTGTACCTCCAAATAATATTACTTTATGTTCTAAGGGGTATCTAGAGAGTGGGATAGGTTTAATAACTACCTTAACCCTAACGCGTACCGTAACCCTAACCCCTACCCTAACCCTAACACGTACCCTAATCCTAACCAATACCCTAAACCGAGCCCTAACCCTAACACTAACCCTAACCCTAACCCTAACCCATACCCTACGCCGTACCCGAAGCCTTCCCCGAACCCTTAACCTAAGCCGTACCCTAAGCCTAACCCTAACCCTAGGCTACCCTTGACTGCTTCTGCCTCCAATAGATTTCCTAAGCACTAGTGTTTTAAGGAACAGCGTAAAAAGAGAATCCTAATGTGATTTCTTTATAATGTGTGTGTTCCTTATATTATCTTAGTGTCTAAACTCTTCTTCATGTGTGCACCCCCAAATAATACTCCTTTACGTGCTAAGGTGTATCTAGAGAGTGGGATAGGTTTAATAAGTACCCTAACTCTAACGTGTACCCTATCCCTAACCCCTACCCTAACCCTAACACGTACCCTAATCCTAACCCATAACCTAACCCGAGACCTACCCTAACACTAACCCTAACCCTAACTCTAACCCATACGCTACGCCGTACACGAAGCCCTCCCCGAACCCGTACCGTAAGCCGTATCCTAAGCCTAACCCTAAGCCTAACCCTAACCCAAGGCTACCCTTGACTGCTTCTGACTCCAATAGATTTCCTAAGCACTAGTGTTTTAAGGAACAGCTTAAAAAGAGAATCCTAATGTGATTTCTTTATAATGTGTGTGTTCCTTATATTATCTTAGTGTCTAAACTCTTCTCCATGGCTGGACCCCCAAATAATATTCCTTTACGTGCTAAGGTGTATCTAGAGAGTGGGATAGGTTTAATAACTACCCTAACTCTAACGTGTACCCTAACCCTAACCCCTACCCTAACCCTAACACGTACCCTAATCCTAACCCGTACCCTAAACCGAGACCTAACCCTAACACTAACCCCAACCCTAACCCTAACCCATACCCTACGCCGTACCCGAATTCCTCCCCGAACCCGTAACCTAAGCCGTACCCTAAGCCTAACCCTAAGGCTAACCCTAACCCTAGGCTACCCTTGACTGCTTCTGCCTCCAATAGATTTCCTAAGCACTAGTGTTTTAAGGAACAGCTTAAAAAGAGAATCCTAATGTGATTTCTTTATAATGTGTGTGTTCCTTATATTATCTTAGTGTCTAAACTCTTCTTCATGGGTGGACCCCCATATAATATTCCTTTACGTGCTAAGGTGTATCTAGAGAGTGGGATAGGTTTAATAAGAACCCTAACCCTAACCCCTACCCTAACCCTAACACGTACCCTAATCATAACCCGTACCCTAAACGGAGCCCTAACCCTAACACTAACCCAAACCCTAACCCTAACCCATACCCTACGCCATACCTGAAGCCCTCTCCGAACCCGTACCGTAAGCCGTATCCTAATCCTAACCCTAAGCCTAACCCTCACCCTATGCTACCCTTGACTGCTTCTGCGTCCAATAGATTTCCTAAGCACTAGTGTTTTAAGGAACAGCTTAAAAAGAGAATCCTAATATTATTTCTTTATAATGGGTGTGTTCCTTATCTTATCCTAGTGTCTAAACTCTTCTCCATTGCTGGACCCCCAAATAATATTCCTTTACGTGCTAAGGGGTATATAGAGTGGGATAGGTTTAATAACTACCCTAACCCTAACGCGTACCCTAACCCTAACCCTTACCCTAACCCTAACATGTACCCTAATCCTAAACAATACCCTAAACCGAGCCCTAACCCTAACACTAACCCTAACCCTAACCCTAACCCATACCCTACGCCGTACCCGAAGCCTTCCCCGAACCCTTAACCTAAGCCGTACCCTAAGCCTAACCCTAACCCTAGGCTACCCTTGACTGCTTCTGCCTCCAATAGATTTCCTAAGCACTAGTGTTTTAAGGAACAGCGTAAAAAGAGAATCCTAATGTGATTTCTTTATAATGTGTGTGTTCCTTATATTATCTTAGTGTCTAAACTCTTCTTCATGTGTGCACCCCCAAATAATACTCCTTTACGTGCTAAGGTGTATCTAGAGAGTGGGATAGGTTTAATAAGTACCCTAACTCTAACGTGTACCCTATCCCTAACCCCTACCCTAACCCTAACACGTACCCTAATCCTAACCCATAACCTAACCCGAGACCTACCCTAACACTAACCCTAACCCTAACTCTAACCCATACGCTACGCCGTACCCGAAGCCCTCCCCGAACCCGTACCGTAAGCCGTATCCTAAGCCTAACCCTAAGCCTAACCCTAACCCAAGGCTACCCTTGACTGCTTCTGACTCCAATAGATTTCCTAAGCACTAGTGTTTTAAGGAACAGCTTAAAAAGAGAATCCTAATGTGATTTCTTTATAATGGGTGTGTTCCTTATCTTATCCTAGTGTCTAAACTCTTCTCCATGGCTGGACCCCCAAATAATATTCCTTTACGTGCTAAGGGGTATATAGAGAGTGGGATAGGTTTAATAACTACCCTAACCCTAACGCGTACCCTAACCCTAACCCCTACCCTAACCCTAACACGTACCCTAATCCTAAACCGTACCCTAAACCGAGCCCTAACCCTAACACTAACCCTAACCCTAACCCTAACCCATACCCTACGCCGTATCCGAAGCCCTCCCCAAACCCGTACCCTAAGCCGTACCCTAAGCCTAACCCTAAGCCGAACCCTAACCCTAGGCTACCCTTGACTGCTTCTGCCTCCAATAGATTTCCTACGCACTAGTGTTTTAAGGAACAGCTTAAAAAGAGAATCCTAATGTGATTTCTTTATAATGTGTGTGTTCCTTATATTATCTTAGTGTCTAAACTCTTCTCCATGGCTGGACCCCCAAATAATATTCCTTTACGTGCTAAGGTGTATCTAGAGAGTGGGATAGGTTTAATAACTACCCTAACTCTAACGTGTACCCTAACCCTAACCCCTACCCTAACCCTAACACGTACCCTAATCCTAACCCGTACCCTAAACCGAGACCTAACCCTAACACTAACCCCAACCCTAACCCTAACCCATACCCTACGCCGTACCCGAAGCCCTCCCCGAACCCGTAACCTAAGCCGTACCCTAAGCCTAACCCTAAGCCTAAACCTAACCCTAGGCTACCCTTGACTGCTTCTGCCGCCAATAGATTTCCTAAGCACTAGTGTTTTAAGGAACAGCTTAAAAAGAGAATCCTAAAGTGATTTCTTTATAATGTGTGTGTTCCTTATCTTATCCTAGTGTCTAAACTCTTCTCCATGGCTGGACCTCCAAATAATATTACTTTATGTTCTAAGGGGTATCTAGAGAGTGGGATAGGTTTAATAACTACCTTAACCCTAACGCGTACCGTAACCCTAACCCCTACCCTAACCCTAACACGTACCCTAATCCTAACCAATACCCTAAACCGAGCCCTAACCCTAACACTAACCCTAACCCTAACCCTAACCCATACCCTACGCCGTACCCGAAGCCTTCCCCGAACCCTTAACCTAAGCCGTACCCTAAGCCTAACCCTAACCCTAGGCTACCCTTGACTGCTTCTGCCTCCAATAGATTTCCTAAGCACTAGTGTTTTAAGGAACAGCGTAAAAAGAGAATCCTAATGTGATTTCTTTATAATGTGTGTGTTCCTTATATTATCTTAGTGTCTAAACTCTTCTTCATGTGTGCACCCCCAAATAATACTCCTTTACGTGCTAAGGTGTATCTAGAGAGTGGGATAGGTTTAATAAGTACCCTAACTCTAACGTGTACCCTATCCCTAACCCCTACCCTAACCCTAACACGTACCCTAATCCTAACCCATAACCTAACCCGAGACCTACCCTAACACTAACCCTAACCCTAACTCTAACCCATACGCTACGCCGTACCCGAAGCCCTCCCCGAACCCGTACCGTAAGCCGTATCCTAAGCCTAACCCTAAGCCTAACCCTAACCCAAGGCTACCCTTGACTGCTTCTGACTCCAATAGATTTCCTAAGCACTAGTGTTTTAAGGAACAGCTTAAAAAGAGAATCCTAATGTGATTTCTTTATAATGGGTGTGTTCCTTATCTTATCCTAGTGTCTAAACTCTTCTCCATGGCTGGACCCCCAAATAATATTCCTTTACGTGCTAAGGGGTATATAGAGAGTGGGATAGGTTTAATAACTACCCTAACCCTAACGCGTACCCTAACCCTAACCCCTACCCTAACCCTAACACGTACCCTAATCCTAAACCGTACCCTAAACCGAGCCCTAACCCTAACACTAACCCTAACCCTAACCCTAACCCATACCCTACGCCGTATCCGAAGCCCTCCCCAAACCCGTACCCTAAGCCGTACCCTAAGCCTAACCCTAAGCCGAACCCTAACCCTAGGCTACCCTTGACTGCTTCTGCCTCCAATAGATTTCCTACGCACTAGTGTTTTAAGGAACAGCTTAAAAAGAGAATCCTAATGTGATTTCTTTATAATGTGTGTGTTCCTTATATTATCTTAGTGTCTAAACTCTTCTCCATGGCTGGACCCCCAAATAATATTCCTTTACGTGCTAAGGTGTATCTAGAGAGTGGGATAGGTTTAATAACTACCCTAACTCTAACGTGTACCCTAACCCTAACCCCTACCCTAACCCTAACACGTACCCTAATCCTAACCCGTACCCTAAACCGAGACCTAACCCTAACACTAACCCCAACCCTAACCCTAACCCATACCCTACGCCGTACCCGAATTCCTCCCCGAACCCGTAACCTAAGCCGTACCCTAAGCCTAACCCTAAGGCTAACCCTAACCCTAGGCTACCCTTGACTGCTTCTGCCTCCAATAGATTTCCTAAGCACTAGTGTTTTAAGGAACAGCTTAAAAAGAGAATCCTAATGTGATTTCTTTATAATGTGTGTGTTCCTTATATTATCTTAGTGTCTAAACTCTTCTTCATGGGTGGACCCCCATATAATATTCCTTTACGTGCTAAGGTGTATCTAGAGAGTGGGATAGGTTTAATAAGAACCCTAACCCTAACCCCTACCCTAACCCTAACACGTACCCTAATCATAACCCGTACCCTAAACGGAGCCCTAACCCTAACACTAACCCAAACCCTAACCCTAACCCATACCCTACGCCATACCTGAAGCCCTCTCCGAACCCGTACCGTAAGCCGTATCCTAATCCTAACCCTAAGCCTAACCCTCACCCTATGCTACCCTTGACTGCTTCTGCGTCCAATAGATTTCCTAAGCACTAGTGTTTTAAGGAACAGCTTAAAAAGAGAATCCTAATATTATTTCTTTATAATGGGTGTGTTCCTTATCTTATCCTAGTGTCTAAACTCTTCTCCATTGCTGGACCCCCAAATAATATTCCTTTACGTGCTAAGGGGTATATAGAGTGGGATAGGTTTAATAACTACCCTAACCCTAACGCGTACCCTAACCCTAACCCTTACCCTAACCCTAACATGTACCCTAATCCTAAACAATACCCTAAACCGAGCCCTAACCCTAACACTAACCCTAACCCTAACCCTAACCCATACCCTACGCCGTACCCGAAGCCTTCCCCGAACCCTTAACCTAAGCCGTACCCTAAGCCTAACCCTAACCCTAGGCTACCCTTGACTGCTTCTGCCTCCAATAGATTTCCTAAGCACTAGTGTTTTAAAGGAACAGCGTAAAAAGAGAATCCTAATGTGATTTCTTTATAATGTGTGTGTTCCTTATATTATCTTAGTGTCTAAACTCTTCTTCATGTGTGCACCCCCAAATAATACTCCTTTACGTGCTAAGGTGTATCTAGAGAGTGGGATAGGTTTAATAAGTACCCTAACTCTAACGTGTACCCTATCCCTAACCCCTACCCTAACCCTAACACGTACCCTAATCCTAACCCATAACCTAACCCGAGACCTACCCTAACACTAACCCTAACCCTAACTCTAACCCATACGCTACGCCGTACCCGAAGCCCTCCCCGAACCCGTACCGTAAGCCGTATCCTAAGCCTAACCCTAAGCCTAACCCTAACCCAAGGCTACCCTTGACTGCTTCTGACTCCAATAGATTTCCTAAGCACTAGTGTTTTAAGGAACAGCTTAAAAAGAGAATCCTAATGTGATTTCTTTATAATGGGTGTGTTCCTTATCTTATCCTAGTGTCTAAACTCTTCTCCATGGCTGGACCCCCAAATAATATTCCTTTACGTGCTAAGGGGTATATAGAGAGTGGGATAGGTTTAATAACTACCCTAACCCTAACGCGTACCCTAACCCTAACCCCTACCCTAACCCTAACACGTACCCTAATCTTAAACCGTACCCTAAACCGAGCCCTAACCCTAACACTAACCCTAACCCTAACCCTAACCCATACCCTACGCCGTATCCGAAGCCCTCCCCAAACCCGTACCCTAAGCCGTACCCTAAGCCTAACCCTAAGCCGAACCCTAACCCTAGGCTACCCTTGACTGCTTCTGCCTCCAATAGATTTCCTACGCACTAGTGTTTTAAGGAACAGCTTAAAAAGAGAATCCTAATGTGATTTCTTTATAATGTGTGTGTTCCTTATATTATCTTAGTGTCTAAACTCTTCTCCATGGCTGGACCCCCAAATAATATTCCTTTACGTGCTAAGGTGTATCTAGAGAGTGGGATAGGTTTAATAACTACCCTAACTCTAACGTGTACCCTAACCCTAACCCCTACCCTAACCCTAACACGTACCCTAATCCTAACCCGTACCCTAAACCGAGACCTAACCCTAACACTAACCCCAACCCTAACCCTAACCCATACCCTACGCCGTACCCGAAGCCCTCCCCGAACCCGTAACCTAAGCCGTACCCTAAGCCTAACCCTAAGCCTAAACCTAACCCTAGGCTACCCTTGACTGCTTCTGCCGCCAATAGATTTCCTAAGCACTAGTGTTTTAAGGAACAGCTTAAAAAGAGAATCCTAAAGTGATTTCTTTATAATGTGTGTGTTCCTTATCTTATCCTAGTGTCTAAACTCTTCTCCATGGCTGGACCTCCAAATAATATTACTTTATGTTCTAAGGGGTATCTAGAGAGTGGGATAGGTTTAATAACTACCTTAACCCTAACGCGTACCGTAACCCTAACCCCTACCCTAACCCTAACACGTACCCTAATCCTAACCAATACCCTAAACCGAGCCCTAACCCTAACACTAACCCTAACCCTAACCCTAACCCATACCCTACGCCGTACCCGAAGCCTTCCCCGAACCCTTAACCTAAGCCGTACCCTAAGCCTAACCCTAACCCTAGGCTACCCTTGACTGCTTCTGCCTCCAATAGATTTCCTAAGCACTAGTGTTTTAAGGAACAGCGTAAAAAGAGAATCCTAATGTGATTTCTTTATAATGTGTGTGTTCCTTATATTATCTTAGTGTCTAAACTCTTCTTCATGTGTGCACCCCCAAATAATACTCCTTTACGTGCTAAGGTGTATCTAGAGAGTGGGATAGGTTTAATAAGTACCCTAACTCTAACGTGTACCCTATCCCTAACCCCTACCCTAACCCTAACACGTACCCTAATCCTAACCCATAACCTAACCCGAGACCTACCCTAACACTAACCCTAACCCTAACTCTAACCCATACGCTACGCCGTACCCGAAGCCCTCCCCGAACCCGTACCGTAAGCCGTATCCTAAGCCTAACCCTAAGCCTAACCCTAACCCAAGGCTACCCTTGACTGCTTCTGACTCCAATAGATTTCCTAAGCACTAGTGTTTTAAGGAACAGCTTAAAAAGAGAATCCTAATGTGATTTCTTTATAATGGGTGTGTTCCTTATCTTATCCTAGTGTCTAAACTCTTCTCCATGGCTGGACCCCCAAATAATATTCCTTTACGTGCTAAGGGGTATATAGAGAGTGGGATAGGTTTAATAACTACCCTAACCCTAACGCGTACCCTAACCCTAACCCCTACCCTAACCCTAACACGTACCCTAATCCTAAACCGTACCCTAAACCGAGCCCTAACCCTAACACTAACCCTAACCCTAACCCTAACCCATACCCTACGCCGTATCCGAAGCCCTCCCCAAACCCGTACCCTAAGCCGTACCCTAAGCCTAACCCTAAGCCGAACCCTAACCCTAGGCTACCCTTGACTGCTTCTGCCTCCAATAGATTTCCTACGCACTAGTGTTTTAAGGAACAGCTTAAAAAGAGAATCCTAATGTGATTTCTTTATAATGTGTGTGTTCCTTATATTATCTTAGTGTCTAAACTCTTCTCCATGGCTGGACCCCCAAATAATATTCCTTTACGTGCTAAGGTGTATCTAGAGAGTGGGATAGGTTTAATAACTACCCTAACTCTAACGTGTACCCTAACCCTAACCCCTACCCTAACCCTAACACGTACCCTAATCCTAACCCGTACCCTAAACCGAGACCTAACCCTAACACTAACCCCAACCCTAACCCTAACCCATACCCTACGCCGTACCCGAAGCCCTCCCCGAACCCGTAACCTAAGCCGTACCCTAAGCCTAACCCTAAGCCTAAACCTAACCCTAGGCTACCCTTGACTGCTTCTGCCGCCAATAGATTTCCTAAGCACTAGTGTTTTAAGGAACAGCTTAAAAAGAGAATCCTAAAGTGATTTCTTTATAATGTGTGTGTTCCTTATCTTATCCTAGTGTCTAAACTCTTCTCCATGGCTGGACCTCCAAATAATATTACTTTATGTTCTAAGGGGTATCTAGAGAGTGGGATAGGTTTAATAACTACCTTAACCCTAACGCGTACCGTAACCCTAACCCCTACCCTAACCCTAACACGTACCCTAATCCTAACCAATACCCTAAACCGAGCCCTAACCCTAACACTAACCCTAACCCTAACCCTAACCCATACCCTACGCCGTACC